>NW_019402183.1:114816-171678 GCF_000591075.1 Eurytemora carolleeae
ATCCCACTGCAACTTATTTTAACTTTAAACTCAAATCCCCCCCTCACACAACTAAAATCCCCACTATAAACTACCTCGCCCCCCCCTGAACTAAACAGACATGTAACGCCCAGCCATCTCCCAGCTGTCATAACAGACAGGATAATGATACAGCTGACAGTTGGTTTGACAGCTAACATGCAGGCAACAACAGACAATCACAGATATGTACACACCACGTACAGAGGGAAGGGGGGTAGATTGGAGGGGGAGGGGTAAGGGGGTGCAGTGGATGCATATCAATGCTAGATAAATAGATAGATAGAAAGGTGGATATTTAGATAGATAGACACATAGATAGCTGGATGGATAGATACATTAATAGATATATAGATAAAGAGATAGATAGATAGATAGAAAGACAGAAAGATAGAATAACAGATAGAAAGACAGATAGATAGATATATAGATAATTAAATAGATAAAAAGATAGCTAGACAGATAGACCAGCACATTTAAAAGATTTACCGACCCTCTCATCTAACCCTTTTTTATGTGTTTTGTTCCGAGTTAAATATTGAGATTTAAACATTAGCAGCTCATAGTAAATTGGGGTGTTAAACAATATACTTGGAGAATAGATAGTTAGATAGATAGATAGATGGATAGATAGATAGATAGATAGATAGATAGATAGAAAGATAGATAGATAGATATATAGATAGATAGATAGATAGATAGCTAAATAGATAGATAGATGAAAAACAGAAAATGAAAAGAAAGACAAGCTAGTTCTTCAATATATCTATATATCTATTCTGTTGTGTCTACCCATCTATCTATCTATATATCTATCTATGCATCTATCTATATACTTTGCTTGTTTGTCTGTCTGTTTGTATCCGAATAACATAAAAACGCCAAATTTTGTGTGGGACCTCAAGTGACCCCAGGGAAGGTTGATGAATGATCAAAATTTCAAAATTTGTATTTAAAATTTTTTTTTTGTAAAATTTTAATAATGCGCGAAAAAATATTATGAAATCCGCAAACTTTTGTTTGTTTTTGTTTAATAGAAGATGCTCACAGGTAAAGCCACAATTAACAGTTGAAATAGAAGATGGTCACAAAGCACCCTAAAAGTCTAGTTTATCTATACTTTTATATCATCCATCTATCTATCTATCTGTTTATATATCTCCATGTTTTTTAACTAACCAGCTCTTTAACGAGACGATACATCATGTAAAATGGCTTTATGATACTATTTATCAATACGTACAGACGCTAGTATAGAGATAGATAGATAGATAGATAGAAGCATGATTTAAGATAACGAGATAGCTCTGCACATTTTCTAATAAACTAGAATATATACTTATACATTACAATATATACTATATACAAATATATATATATATATATACATTATATTCATAAATAGATAGAAATATATATTTTAAATTCGTTACAAAAGTATTGAATAAATAAACTGAAGAAAAATAAACCTTTAGTTCAAGTTGCCAATTCTATAATAAGAATAAGTTATAGGTCGATGATATGAAGGAAGGAAAATGAATAATAAACAAAAGAAAGAAAAAGGAGGGGGATGCAATTTGATAAAAACGATAAATAGGGGAACAATTCCTTTAATAAAATGACAAATAGATGAACACTCCCTTTAATAAAATGTTAAATAGACGAACAATACCTTTAATAAAATGATAAATAGATTAATAATCCCTTTAATAAAATAATAAATAGATTAACAATCCCTTTAATAAAATGATAAATAGATATACAATCCCTTTAATTAAATAATAAATAGATTAACAATCCCTTTAATAAAATGATAAATAGATAAACAATCCCTTTAATAAAATGATAAATAGATGAACAATCCCTTTAATAAAATGAGAAATAGATGAACAATTCCTTTAATAAAATGATAAATAGATTAACAATCCCTTTAATAAAATGATAAATAGATTAACAATCCCTTTAATAAAATGATAAATAGATTAACAATCCCTTTAATAAAATGATAAATAGATGAACAATTCCTTTAATAAAATGATAAATAGATAAACAATCCCTTTAATAAAATGATAAATAAATGAACACTCCCTTTAGTAAAATGATAAATGGATGAACACTCCCTTTAGTAAAATGATAAATAGATGAACAATTCCTTTAATTAAATGATAAATTGATAAACAATTCCTTTAATAAAACGATTAATAGATTAACAATCCCATTAATAAAATGATAAATAGATGAACACTCCCTTTAGTAAAATGATAAATGGCCTCAGAACAATAACTGAGTAAGACATGTAAAGTCCTAAGGAGAGAGAACTGATTGATAATATAATTGTTTAGTATCGTGAATTCAGTTCAGACGTTTTAATTATCATCCATCTTTATCTATCTATCCATCTATCTAACTATCTATCTATCTATCTATCTATCCAACTAACTATCCATTTATCTATCTATCTATCCATCTATCTAATCTATTTATCTATTAATCTATATGTTCATCTATCTATCCATCATATGTTCTATCTATCCAACTAACTATCAATCTATCCTAAATAAACCTACGAACGAATATATCTTTCTTTGTTTATTTGTTATTTTATTTGTATAAATATCTATCTATCTGTATATGATATTTAACTATCTATCTATCTATCTATCTATCTGTATATCTATCTGTATATATATCTGTATATGATATTTAACTATCTATCTACCTGTATATGATATTGAACTATCTATCTATCTGTAGATGATATTTAATTATCTATTTATCTGTATATGATATTTAACTATCTATTTATCTGTATATCTATCCGTATGTCTGTTTATCTATATACAGTATCCTACAGGGTTACCCATTTTAGATGAGACTTCATTGAAGGCCTAAAATTCCCTAGATATGTTATATATATAATAGATTATAAAGTTTAGAAAAGAAAGTTTTCCCTTAATGGTTTCTGAGAACCCAAATTGATCAGCGTTGGTGGGTAATCTATCGGAGACTAAACTAAACTCACATTAAATTCTAATTTTGTTTTACAGTTTTTACCCTGAGAATTAAATTTCTTTAGAAAAAATTGTAAAACATAAGAAAAAGAAATATTCTTAGGAAAATTATTGCTTTTTCATTATCTTTTAGATGAACAATGTAATTCCCTTTAAGAATAATAGTTTGATTTTGATTTTGATTTAATTTTGATTGGATTTTAATTTGATTTTAATTTGATTTTGATTTGAATTTAATTTGATTTTGATTTGATTTTGATTTGATTTTGATTTGATTTTTTATTTGATTTTTGATTTGATTTTGATTTGATTTTGATTTGATTTTTATTTTTATTTTATTTTGATTTGATTTTGATTTGATTTTGATTAGATTTTGATTTGATTTGATATTAATTTGATTTTGATTTGATAATATGAGAAAAATGAATTGAAAAATGAAAAATGATTGTTCCCTAATCGAAAGGGATGCTTTGAGCAGCATTTGGTTTCTTCTGTTTGAAATCAAACATGTTTTTCTCTATAATTCAACAATCTTTTACCTTAAAGATTTGTTTATTCTATACTTTTTTATTCAAAATTGCATATGCCGACAAAAAAGTATCCAAGACAAAAGGCTAAAAATTATGTTTAATGGGTCAAATTGTGATCGAAAGTCACAGCTTTCTGGAATATTGACAGAACCGTTAAATCCACGTGGGCTGAANAATTAGAGTAAAGTATTTTTACAAGTGGGAATAATCAAATATGTGGAATACTGAAACTGAAACTGGATCCCCTAACCAACCAGACCAGCAGCTTTGGGATAGAGCTAACAACGATGACCGGAGTACCAGTGTCACCAGAAAAAGATGAGTTTACCCCTGCTCTGTCCCCGACTGTCCGAGAGTTTTCCAACCTACACTCGGAGCTAGAGGAGACTAATAACGCGTCTCAGCTGCCCCCCTTGAACCATCTTAGGGGTAAAATATGTCATTCTCCAGGTTCTTTAATATACAGATATGAACAATTTTGGAATTCAAAGAGTAATAGAAAGTTATATTTCAAGACAAAAGACAAAATGAAAGCTGTGAAGATGACTGGATGTAAGATATGGTTCCTAACCCAGTGTATACAATTAGATGTTGTTCCTCGGACATGTAATCAAATATTGAAAAACAGTTACAACCATACGGACCAAGGTAAAACAAAATGGAAAGCGGTACAACAAAGAGTATCTAGAGAGCTTTTAAATATAGCGAAACAAGAAGAGAAATTAAGATTGGTTTCTCAGAGAAGGGATCTGTCTGTAAGTGAGAAAAATTTGATTGAGGCCGTTGAACCTGGAGATCTAGAACTGCAGACCTATTTAATAGACAGGATTACAAGCTTTGGAAGGTCATAATGCAAGCAGATAAATAATAACCATAAACAGAAGCTTGTGAACCTACTGCAGTCTGCTGACAAAGAAGTACCTCCAGAAATCAATACATCAGGTACCAGCAGTTTATCTACTTTTTCATCACAACACAGTTCTAGGAGCTTTGTTAGCAGAAATAAGAGAAAAAGAGAGAACAGAAAGATGAACCGAAAGAAATTGAAACTTTGCTCTAACTACAGCTCAGTGAGTTTAAGTAAACATGAGGAAGAAGTTTTGAATAAAGGTTTAAATTTCTGTCCGATGCGCAGAACAGTGAATAGAACTGAAGTAGAAGTAGCCTATCAGAGGTACTCTAGAGCTTGCAGATGGAAAGAGTTTTGGTTTAGCAAAAATCAGGAAGCAGAAGAAGATGATAGTAACGGAGATAATGAGGATGGTATTCAAACCCAGAGTATATTTCAGGACAAGACTATTAAAACTAATTTTCCCAGAAACCACCCTTGTCCACCAAAACTGCAGGAACATCTAAGTGCCGTACATGCATGTACTGTCGGAGCTAAGCTTAATCCTCACCAGTCTAATTTATCTAAAGAACAATGGGTTGCCATTAGATCATTGCAGTGTAAACAAAGGGAGTGTGAGATAATCATAAAACCCTCAGATAAAACTGGAGGAGTATGTGTTTTGGATTATGATCCATATGTAAAAGTGATGGAAAACAAGCTTGGTGAGACTTACTTAGATAAAACTGGAAACCAGGCACCCAAATACATTGAGGTGAAGGAGGACCGTTTGAAGAGGGATTGGGAGATTGTGAATTGCAGACAATTGATTATGACATATCCCAGCCATGATAAATAGCGGCCTCACTACAATTCATCAACAATATAAATTACAACAAAAACTTGTCATTTTTCGGTAACTGGTGATGAGAAGAAAAAGTGACAAGGGGTGGATATAAATTGTTATTAGTGCAACCTTTTCCTGCCATGGGGCCCATTTCTTGGCGGGAAAAAAAATTTAAATAATTTGGCGGGAAAATTAATTACTAAAAACTTTTGAGGGAAATATATATTCCGCACTCCCCTCGCCACTCATCAATCAGCTAATCAATCCTTTAAACAATACTTAAACACTAATTTGTCATAATTGAATAACGATATCAATTTTAGATCCCATTAAGGGAAAATTACGAGTTGAAACTAGAAGCCTGAGTGGGGGGGAGGGGGGGAAGTTTTTAATTTATTTTGTAATTAATTATACAACGTGAATGATTCTGCATAAACTACTTTATTGTCAAAAATCTTGGCGTCATTTTTCCAACGGTGTCTCGCCATTGTATAAAGGTTATAGATTACATTTAATACAAGGTCAAAATTCAGTCATGGTCATCAAAGGGTCGGGTGAGGGCGTGGGGGGCACAGAAGGAATCCGTTTTCTTAAAAAGTATATCATAAATATTTTTAGACAAGTTAGTTTAGAAATATTTGAAAAAATCAGGGTTAAAGTATTTTTAAAAAGAAATCATTGAGTTTCTTAAAGGGACTGACGACTGTAAACTAAGTGAACCTCCATTGATAGTTTGCCATGCCTGATTCACAAAGGTACCCTTTAACTGATAAATAATGTGGATGATAACGTCGTTTTTGAGGCCCTTTAAACATTTTATCAAACCGAAGTGTAGAACTAGAATTGCAGATTCCGAGTCCGTAGTAATATCGTCGAGCTTAAATTAAAATTTGAATAATTTTATTTCCCCTAAAACCTACAAGAAGTTCAACAATTCTTTCTCGTAAAATATTTCTAATCAAACTGATAAAATCTAAGTATGAACAAAAGTTGACTGAAGATTGTCAAAATTTGACTGCACGAACTTGGAACAGATCAGATCGCTGTCATTAATTTTCAACATTACTAAATAATAGATATTCAAATATCCTTCGGATTCGTGCATTTTTTAATATAAAAAATATCAAAATCACCAGTAATTTGTAGGTATGCAGACAGGGTACAACATATTTTGAAAAAACCAGGAATAGTTTGTTTTTGCGATAGTTTATCAAACAATTTATATTGAAAAAAGAATGTTTCGTTCAACATCGGGTACAATCAAGCTTCTGTCAGTTAAAGGGAGGAAGGCCAGCCACAACGATTTCTCGTCCGAGCCACATTCTCCTCATTTTCTCGTCCGAGCCGCCTCGAAATCCTTCGTCCTTTCAATATTTTTTTTGAGTATCTAATCCTTCCAGATAGCACTATTTTTAAAGAATCGGGCCACGTTAGGGCATAAATGAAATATCAAATTTTTGTAAATGGAAAAAAAAATTTCAATTGAATTAAAGAATTCAAGTTTAATGTGCATTTTCAGATATTCCTGGTGTAGAATGCCGCAAATAAGTCCAAGTTTATAGAACTTCAATTTTTTCTCTCTTAACTATCGTGAAAACCATAGAATTTTTCCGGGTGGTTCCATGGGGAAAATTAAAGGCAGAGGCATGCCGAATATTTTGCTATTTATTTTATATCACGAAGGTTAGCCATTAAGGATTTGAAGATTCAAACATGATAAAATCATTGCAATACTTTAGTCCATCCATATTCTATTCCCTAACGTGGCCAGATTTTAAAAAATAGTTTTATTTTTAAGAAATGGAAATTTTTTAATACAAAATAATCAAAGGACGAGGATTCCGAGGTGGCTCGGACGAGAAATTGTTGTGGCTGGCTGGCCTTTCTACCCTCGTCAGTTTGTAAATCTTATACCTCTCCAAATATCTGAGTGTTTTTTTGTATTATGTCTATAAATAATGATAACCATAAGCCCATGAGTGAAAAATTAAAATTACAAGAATTTAAAGTTCGCGGATATGTTTCTTCACATTTCCCGTAATCCTATGAGTAGGGCCGGCTGGGCGAGCTGGGCAAGAGCAGACTTGTTTAAAACCGTTCGTTAACGCTTAGACAAACTCGTTCGTAAGACTAACTTTTCGGAATCTTACGTAAATTTTCATAATCATGCCGTTCGACTGTAAAAAAATGCCCAGTCCTACTTTGAAGTTAGATAAATGGAAAGATTGTTGAAAAACTGCACTATTTGACAATTAAAATAATAATAAAATTGGTTATTCTCAACATTTCCTTTAACATATTTTTCTCTTAGGATATTTTTTTGTCATAATTTGATAAAACAACTTTTGACGATAGCAGTTTTAATATAATGGAAGAGTTAGAACCGTTCACAGTATTTAAGACGAGGGGGTGGTGGGGGAAGGCAAGCAGCACCAATATAGCCTCCATCCCGCAATTTACTCATCCATAATGCTTCCCAGCCACACCCTTTTATCTCCGGCAAAATGTCTTTACTATTCAATGCTTATTATAAAGAAATGCGGCGTTAATATACAATTTTAAAGACGTAGTGGCATCTATCATAATCTATAATCATTTTCATTTATATTTTTGGTCTTCTCTGAACATGTTTTATGAAGGTAAGGAGAAATTCAATCTTTACAAAATAATAACGCAGTTTTGCGTGCGAATCGGTTTCTAAATTATCTAAAATCAGAATTTAGATAGATTGATTTAGATAATTTTGGCAAATCAGACATTTTACTCTTCAAATGTTAGGTCCCTTAAATACTCGATACATCATCAGTTTTACACCCGATAAAATCATTTTTAATAAAGAAAGGCGAGCTTGACAGACACAGATTTATTAAAAAAAAACGAACAAAATTTACATAATAAAAGCAATATTGCTGATTTATCGACACAATTATCACCATTTATTTAAAATCTGAACAAAATTTACATAATAAAAGCAATATTGCTGATTTATCAATACAATTTTCAAGCAATTTGACAGGAAAGAAGTAGAATTTAACAAGTAATTTATCACATTTGGTTGGATTATTTAACTGGGAATGTGCCTGAATACAACTTACGAATTAGGTAATTAACTTTTATAAGAAGTTTCCATGTTTTTCAATTGAAAGTACATCAGAGATATTTGAATCTTAATCAATCATAGTATGGCCGATACAGAATGATTTGGCATTTTTGAGCAATCGGCTATTTTGAGAAATCAACATGGTAATATAAGGGCAATAAAAAAAACACAATTCGACTTTTAAATGGTGGAAGAGAGCTATTTTCCAAGAATTATCACATTAACAGCCTAAAAAACATTAATTGACTATTAAAATAGAAGACTATTAAATACTTGCTCAAGTGCCCAGATTACTCAAAGTTACCCCCGCCGTTTACCCGCGCTTGGTCTTCAAATTATGATTTTAGCTCAAGTGCCCGGCCTTGCCCATCGAATTCATTTTTTCCTATGTCACCCGTTGAGTATAACCCATAAATTCCCTAAAAAAATGTCAGCCGGTTTGGTCCAGCCGTTTGCCCAGCTCTAGCGAACAAATAAATAACTGGCAATTATCATATAGGTAAAAATTCATCGTCAGATTATAATTAAATACTAAAATATAATTCTTAAGAAATCTAAAAAGCTGTTTATGTATAGTTCAAGAATTTTATATTGACATTTTTACCTTGGCCCCTACAGCACTTTTCTCGTAGTGAAGAACCTAAAATAATAATAATGTATTTCGACATTTTGAATAAAAGAAAAATATTGAAAAAAGCATTCGAATTCATAACAGTTTGTAAATAGACAGGGGGGATGAGGGGGATAACATCCTGATCTTGATTTACAAAAATATGCAGATCCACAGTGACATATTCAATTGGCAAAATTTCAACCAAAATCCAATCCAATCCAATCCGATCCAATCCGACTCTTTGGGTGTCCTCTACGATCAAAATCTGTATCAAAAATGAATTGGATCTTATCATTCTAAGCACTAATCGAATATCATCAGGGACCTTTTCTCTTGGGGGCGGGCCTAACCTTTTAGAAAATTGCAGAAACTCAGGTTTCACTTCTCCTGGAGGGGGGAGGGGGTAAAACAATAGCCCCCCCCCCTGTATACGCCTCTGATAATCATTATTATTGAATGTTACCTGGAAGGTTGCTTTCTGTGCCTCTCCTACCAACTCCAAACCAGACTAAAAACATACCAAGGTTCAACACAACAATAAAATATGATTTTTGTTAAATTGAAATTTCTTCCAAGTGTTCCTTACTTACAGTGGTAACAGAATGGAAAGGAAAGAATCTCTATATATAAAATAGCAATCTCTCTTTTTGTTTGTTTGTATGCATGTCCGATCCTGACTCAGGAACCCCATGACCAATTTGCCTCAAACTTTGATTGGGGAATTGGGAAAAACACGGGAATGTTCCTTAAATGGTTAATTAAGACCTAGGGTAGGTAAACGGTAGGAGTAACTAAAAAGTAACCTGGGCAATGTGGGGTTCCCAAGCTAGTATGTAATAATTTAAACTTTGATAGGAATATCAAGAATTTTTAAATATTTTTAAATAAAGAGAAATCTGCTTCTGCATTTTCTTGATAGGGTATAGGTGTTTAAAGACCCCCCCCCCTTCTTGAAGTTTAAACATTCTCTCATAAGGTCTATTTTCTACACTGGCATTTTCAGCTGATCATAAACACGGATTTAAAAACGTTAACACACATATATCTGTACTCGAACGAACACACGAAGGTTTTCTAATGGCATTAGTTTTAGTTGATAAATGTTTACCTTGATGTCCTTACTATGAAGGAATATTTTACCCTGAATATCACTACACTTCAGGAATCCAAACTTACCCCTCCAGTCCTTAAAAAGACAAAATATAGATGTTTACTAGAAAAATTTAAATATAACTTAAAGGGACTGTAAGCGTAATTTCAAGTGACCTTCCATTTATAGAGTGGCTGAAAATTTGATGCAAATAAACCGCATTTAAATCTTCAGCTATAAAAATGAGGGTATCTACCACATCGATATCCGGACAGAGGTTTAAAGGGTACCGTTGTGAATCAGAAATATCTCCCTTTAATTTGAAGGTCACTTGAAATTATGTGTACCGTCCTTTTAATTACTCCTTTATACAGTGCACCCTCTAGAAGATTAAGAAAGGAAAATATACCTAGATTACTCCTATATACAGTTTATCCTCTTGGAAGATCAAGAAAGGAGAATATAACATGATTACTCCTATATACAGTTTATCCTCTTGGAAGATCAAGAAAGGAGAATATACCTTGATTACTCCTATATACAGTTTATCCCCTAGAGGATCATGAAAGGAAATTATACCTAGATTACTACTATATACAGTTTATCATCTGGAAGATCAAGAAAGGAAAATATACCTTGTGAACCCCTTTATAAGAGGAAGATCAAGAAAGGAAAATATACCTTGATTACTCCTATATACAGTTTATCCTCTGGGAGAAGATCAAGATAGGAGAATATACCTTTATTAATACTATACACAGTTTATACTGTGGAAGATCAAGATAGGAGAATATACCTTGATTACTCGTATATACAGTTTAACTCCTGGAAGATCAAGAAAGGAATATATACCTTGATTACCCCTATATACAGTTTATCCTCTGGGAGAAGATCAAGAGTATTTACATCTTCCTCTGTGGATCCAGAACCTAACAAATAAGAACTAGTAAACATATTTTTCTAATTTAAGGTATTTTTTCGTNGGGGGGGGGGAGGGGGGTTTGCCATGCTGCCCTCTCCTTAATTGCGCGTCTGGTAATGTGGATATTTAGATCAATTCTTAATCTGATTTATTTAATTTGCATTCAATATCTTGCAGTATATTTCTACCCTGCCGTAATAAATAAAATGAAGTGATTATGCAATTATCCTCAAATCAAAGGTGCGCACTGTGAATATTGATATCAAGTGACATTGTTTATTGAGGATCAATGCTTAATCTAATCATTTCAGTTCTTTATCCCTTGATCAAAGCCCCCCCTCAACCTCTGGTCAAAGATCCCTAATTTTCTCATACAAAATATTGAATGTTATATATACGTATTATGTAGACACAGTTAATAAGGATAAATTTAAATTCAAGTATTAATAAAAATTAACAAACAAGTCTTTACATGGCAAGCTAAGTGTCTCCAGGGGGCGGAAACGTTATGTGTGTGTGTGTGTCTGTACCAAAAAATGTGTGCAAGTTTACAGTACCGAAGGTGTGTACTGTAGGTATATACAGTACATACGAATCTCGGTATTTGTACAGTCTAGGAGAGTACATTTGTTTATTGTTAATTGTTTACTTAAAAATAAGTTTAATATACATGTAGCATATCATTTATATATTTAAGTCAACACTATAAGCCAAATGTTCATGCAAAGATTATAACTTGATTAAAGTTTACACCAAATAAAGTCGTTATTCAAGTTTATTTATAATTGACAACATTGTTCTGCAGTTTCCTTGACTGTAATCATGTTGTGTGTCTGTACCAAAAGAGTGTGTGTTAGTTTAACGTACTGTTCTGCAAAGCAGTGCGACTGGCTTTCTCATGCCAGACCAGCGCCATTTCCTTTCCCTTTATTCCTATTCCCTGAGTGTCTCTTTTCCTAACAATCTGTTGCTCTATAAGTGGCTATTTTTAATTTCTCTCCAATTTTAGAAATTTTCTACAGAGCGTCCCATATCATATTAGATTATCTTCAATCTTTAACGCCAAAATACGCACATAATACTCAAAAAATCAAGCATTTTCTGCAAAATTTTTTTTAATAACCTTATTAAATTTTTTGAAATGATTCATTCTTCTTAAATTTTCTGATTTATCCCCCAAATTGTAATTTAGACCCATTGACGCGGTCTAATTTGATGTGGTATTTATATTGGCGAATTTTTAAAAATAATAATTGTTGACTTGTTAGTTGCCATAAAAGATTCGGGCCTGACCGATTCAGTCGTTTTCAGTTAGTTGGATACAAACACACACAACAGACAGACAAGCTGCTAAGTAAATATTTAACAGATTTAGCTCAGATCCATTTAGATACTATCAACGATTCAAAATCTTTATTTATTTTTCCTTTTTGTTTATTGTAGTATGGTTTTTAGTCCCTGGTGTGTGACTAAGTATCCATTACGACAACAATTGTTTTTAAAAGTTTGGAATATATTGTTGCGGAGAGGTTGGGATAGGTTTCCCCGTAAAGCTCTTTATATATCAGGATAAGATGGAAAATGCCCTGCGACACTTTAGCATCAGGTTACACAAGGAACAAAATACACAGTTATTAGATAAAGAATGGAAAAACTCACGACTGTCTCCACAAATCAGTAACTTGCTACTTTTTTACAAAATGTTTTAACATTTCTATATCCGAGGAGAATAACTTGTTGGTTTATCAAGCATAACTTCATATTTGTTTCAAAAACAGATTGAATATAATCAAATAAAATAATACATCAAGATAAATCCAGAAAACTCATACCAAACCAGAGGTCGAATTTAAAGAATTTGAGCCACAAATATGGTTGCTTCCACTTAAAATTGTATTTTATTTTTCAAGATTTAAGCCTGCGCTAAATTAAAACCGGTTTTTGGGGGATTTGAGACGCGGCTTAAATTCATCAAATTCAGACACAGACTTAGTTTATATAAATTAGGCTTTTAAGGCGCTTCACTCCCATCTTATATTTCAATAATTAATTGTGGTTCTTTCTGTGACTATCTTCTCTTTGTACAGTAAAATAGTAGAGTAAAGTGCGTTATTTGGTTATAGTTAACTCAACTTTTCCGATTTTTAGGAATAACACACATCACTTAGATAAACACTAACCGTTTGAAAAAACATATATTGTAAAGTTTGAAGATATTTGAGTAAGAAACCGAAGAAAAAAATGGAAATTATTCATCATTGCTGCACATACAAAGGTTGCTTTAAAGCTGTATTTGGTCAAATATTTCCCTTGGGTTGGTTATAAATTGCGCTATTTGGTTATAGAGTCAACTTTTTCGTTTAAGCTGGTACAGTAAAAACGTTTATAAGAACACTATTTTTCATGAGTATATTCATGACAAAAAACTTTTTGATTGTTTTTCACTTGGAGGATCATCAAGCTGTTCAGTGAGGGGAGGATCATCAAACAGTTCAGCAAGAAGAGGATCATCAAGCTTCTCTTGAGGATCATCAAGCTCCTCTTAAAAACAGTTCCTGGCAATAGCTTGAGTTTGTTAGGAGCCTGTTCATTCCAAGGAAACAATCCAGTTCTCATTTGCACATTATTGTCATCCCTAAGAACTTTTCAATGGCTTCCCATAGCTTGCTCACATCAGAATATTTGGGCAAACTAGTCCCCACATTTTTGTTCTAATTCAACCTTTGTGCTGTTTCATATTAATGTAAAACTAAAACCAAATTCCGCAATTTCATGTATAACCAAATACCGCATCTTACAAAAATATTTTAATAATTTTGCAGTATGCATAACTTTTAATATGCAATAATAGCAACATCGACACTTTGGGAGCTACTAAAGATCTATAGAAGCCACTACAGGAGGAAAATCAAATTTCAAAAAACAATCAATAAACCAAGGTTATAATGCAAGGAAAAATTATTGTAGTTGCGTACACTCTGCTTATATATTGTAACCAGTTCTTTCTAGGTGGAAATTGTAAACAAGAATAGATGCATTAGTGACGTTTAATATCCGAGAAGGTTAAAAGCATTTAATTTTGATAATTTTGATAATTCATATACTTGTTTCCTATGACCAAAATATTTCATTGATATTTATTGTGAAAGATGAATCCCATGTCAGGCTTTGACATCCGTCTTGTGTTTACATTACCATTACCGCACAAAAGATGCGTACACCTCTGAAAATTTTTTCCTTGCATTACAACCTTGCAACAACTATACAAAGCTTAGCTCTTCATTTGCATTTCTTAGCTCTAAAATTTTAAAAATGCATTATTTTGCATATGTTTTTAATGTCCTGTAAATGTCACACTAAGTGAAGAAAAAATTTCGCGACTAGAGAAATATAAATCTGATAATAATATTTTATTAAGAAGTAATTTTGGTTAGGCTAAGATCTCTACTTGCAATGATATTAGGGTTTTTAAATATAACCAAATAACGCACTTTACTCTAACAATAAATTTACGTATAAATATGTTTTTGCGCATTTTCAAAATTTACGAAAATCAAAAAGTTTTGGACACACATTTTTGGCATCCATAAACGTTCCCTGAGGTCATGTGAGGTCTCTCACAAATTTTGACCCGATCAGTTTAGCTGTGTCGACGTAAATTGGATACAATCTGACATACACACAGTCAACCAAAGTATATATATAAATCCTGGGTTCATTTCAAATAAAAGATTTTTCTCTGAATACAAAATTATTCTGGTAAAAGGTTTTTTTTTATTTAGATTTTACTGTATTAATGATTTTTTCAAATGATAAACAAAATTTAACAAAACAGACTGAAGGATCAATAAAGGAACTAAAAAATAAGTCGAAGGTGCCAAAAACGATTAACAATATGAACTAACCTGCTGTGCTGGGTGCCATAATCTGAGTCTTAGGTTTAAACTTCTTACTGTTCCGACCCTTAAATTATGAAAAGATATTTTTTTTTGCTAGAAATGCATTGATGTATAAGTTGTCGAAAATCCAAAAATGCATTCCAATTTTATCATCTATTTTGATTTTCTAGCAAATTAATACTGAATATTATCATTATTAACAATGAAATAATTAATGATTAGTTTGGTTAAAGGGACTCTCAAAGTAGTTTTAAGTTACCCCCAATTTTACAAACTGATTCACAACAGAATTTCTGAATAACAATGATGACTCTTAATCACTGTATCCAAGAAACCAAAGTTGCAAATAGATTTTCAGTTAGAAAAACAAGGATATCTTGTTCTTTCTGGAAGAAATTAGTTTATCCTCTTGGAAGATTCTGGAAGAAATTAAAATGTCTGATGGTAATCAGACTCACTTAAAATTAAATTGAAATTCATTTTCAACAAACTTTTACTAAATTTTAGGTTACAACGGAAATTTGAATGGCCTACCTTAGTTTCTTCTGCTTTCCTTTTCTTCTGAATGGCTTTGAGATCAGCTAGCATATCCGCTCTTTAATATATACCATTGAATGAGGAAAAAAGTTGATGAAAATTGCCTGTATTATACTACCCAACACTCAAGGTAAAAGATAAATCGAAACTTCAGCTCGTTGATCAATTGATTGTGGGTTTTAACTTTCGTTTATTATTACAATTGTTTCATGTACCATCCCCAACCATAATTCTCAATCACATGACTGTTTATCTTTATCAAACTTAACATGGAAAAGTATAATCACTAGAGGTTGCCTTTTGGAAGAAAAGCAAGGGGTCAAAACAAAAGTTTTTGATCTAAAAGCTAAAAATTTCAGCATTCATTGTAGTATTCCTTTCTTCACTCCTAGACTTCTTCTTTGGACTTGAAGTATGGCAAGGAACAAGCTCTCTGGAACTATTTAGGTAAAATTATTGAAATAAAAAATGAATTTTTCTAAAATATGTTCTTCTAAAGAGTATTATTTGTTGGCATTAGGTATTGTGCATCTATGTTTTTGAGTAAATATGGATACTCTATTTGTTAGGATATGTACTACTACTACAGAAGTGAAAAAAGTGTTTTCAAAAAGTAAATTGGTACAATTAACAAGTTATAATGAGCTACCTAATAGTAGAAAAGTACCACTAGTGATTAAACTTTAAACAAGAGTTAATTATAAAGTAAGTGTAAATGTGAGCTGAGAGAATAAGCAAGTGAATAATGAATTATGAGCTTCTAGCTTGAGAATAAAATAACAAGATTCATGGTGTCATTCTGTAACAAGCCAGCCACCCCGTGGAAATCAATGTCATGTAACAAGCCAGCCACCCCGTGGAAATCAATGTCATGTAACAAGCCAGCCACCCCGTGGAAATCAATGTCATGGATTTAAAATTTTGCTCAAAGTTATTTAATAGTGAAAAAACAATTTACTACTGGCAAGTGAACATTGAGCTACTTAAGTGAATGAATATGAGCTACTTAAAGTGATTAAATATGAGCTTCTAAGTGACTAAATATGAGCCACTTAAAGTGATGTAGGAAAATGATTGTAAACTAATAATAGTTGTTTAAAAGCCAGTTCTCCATAAATATAATCAATTGTTAATATTTTTAAAAGTGCTGAAAGTGAGTTTATATAAGCAACTGAGCTACTGCACAGTGAATATGATGAACTTAAATGAAGTTTTCAAAATAAAGATTAATCTGAGTTGATTTTTTTTTATTTCTATTTCACCTTGTCCTATTCTTAACACTGGTAGAACTATCAGTTGAGGCCTGTGACAAAACTTTTTTTTAACATAAAAGCAAATTACATTCTGCTTTCAAACTGGTTGATACATCGGCTTGAACCATTAGACAAATTTATGTCATAAGCAAAGGTTTTGTTATTCTCAATATTAATAGATGAAAGTATACTTATCCAGAGGCTGCAATTAAAAGTCTAGTCTTAACTCTTATTAAAAGTTAAATATTTTCAAGTTTAGACCAAATTATATGCACGTTTTAAAATAAGAGCCCTATGTTAACATGGTTAACATTTCAAAGAGCTCTATCTTGAAATAAGATAAAATTCTTTTCACAGAAACACCAGACTGAAATAGAACTCAATATTATTACATCCTAAACCATCCTTTCTATTTCCAAACCATTCAAATTAACTGAGCAAGTTGTATAAAAAGTTGGGGCCTTAGGATGAAGAAAATTGTCAACAGCAGAAGACCATTTTGCATCCTGATAAACGATCTTTTATTACACCTTACAGGGGTACATATTTCCTAGAAAAATAATTGTTTTACACTCCCCCAAAATTTGTGGGTACCCCGGATATCAGGTATGTTTGTAAAAAAGAATCTTTTTTTAACAAGTTTCATTTCTTTAATTTGAAAAACGAAAGTTTAGTTTTTTTGACATTCAAATATTGCACTACACTAACATTTAGAGTTAACAAACATTTTGTGCAGAATTACACTTTCAGAGTATCTGACATTTCAACAGTGTTTTACAATTGGCTAAACAATTTGAGAACACGAGCAAAATGTTTCAATTTCATTTCACACAAGTTTAAGGTTTCGAATGGTTTTAATTTTAAGATCTGTTTTCCTGAGGTGGAGCACCCGCTGAGAAGTTAGGATTGATGTAGTTAAATCTACAACAGCCATTCCTTCAACTAAGTTCAAAAAAGAAGGATTTCCAGGGTGGCAGTTAAATATTTTTCAAAATTGGAAGTAAACAAGAGGAATTATTCAAGCTAACTTTCTAAATCACACACCCTTATAACAAGATACAAAAAAATTGTTAGTGGTGTTAAAAGGGACTATACATTTAAATTTTACTGTCTGGTTCACAACAGTACCCTTTTTATACCTTTCACTCAGAAAAACTTAAAGCTCTGTGAGTGTCTTAAAGTGACTTCCAGATTGATGCACCAGTGCAAAGAATTATCTTTTTTCAAGACAGAAAAACCACTAGTGATCTCATTTCAGGTTTGAATTTCATCAGTGGGATACAGTATCTTTAAACTCAAAATGGTGGTTTCAAAATTCTAAAAAAGCAAAATAAATGCAGAAAAAAAAAATTTAAAACTCCAGTATTATTTAAGAATGAGTCTTTTAAGGTATTTGGGAACATAGACAGGTCTAAGTGGGGGATGTGATGAAGTGATGGGTGATGAAGGGGGAGTGGTGTGTTGGGGTTTGGATGCCTAGGTGTTGGCTCTGGTGTCTGAGGTGTAGGGGGTGCAACACTGGGGAGACTCATCAACTGGACCTATAAACATGTCAATTTAGCAGAGCTATATATTTTGTTAAGCCGACAATTGAAGAACAGGAAAATTTTACCGATCTTTAATTAGCTAAAACCTGAGAAGATTTTAATATTCATGTTATACATGTATATTTTGGTTAAAGAATCGCCAATTTAAAGCAAAAAATGTAGAACTTTGTAAGTACCTGTATAGTTGTTCCATTGGGTCCCATCATCGGTAATGTCAGAGTTTGACCTAGAAGAACAAACTTTTCAAAACAAGGAGGGGGGGGGGGGGGTTACAATTAAACACCTTGTAACACCAAATTTTGTACAGGCTGCGTTTCAGAGGTCATAAATATTTGGAGATCAAATGATCTAAGGATCATCTCAGGTCAGAATGGAATCAGAACACCAAAAAAACCTATGATTTGATACTCACTTGAGCAACTGAAACAAATGTTTATCACATCTGAAGTCCAAATATTTATCAAGCAAGAATTTTTAAGCAAGAATTTTTTAACACTAAATGACTTATTTTTATTGATTGGCAGAAAACAGAAAATGGTTTGGAAAATTTAGCCCAAAAAAACTTGATTATTTTGCCATAAATCAAACATTTCAATAATATCTAGAAATACAGAGATAGTTGGTGTTCAGAAGCTTAAGAATAAAATCATATTCGTCTTACTAGCGACTTTAAAAATCTTTTTTTAATGGTAGCTTGTGACCAATTAAAAAATATATGAATTTCTTTAAGTTCTTAAGAATAGGAAAATATACCTGGAGGTGGAATAGCTAGAACTGGGGGTGGAGTAGTCATAGGAGTGTATGGCAAAACAGGCGGCGGAACTAGAAAATAAAAATAATTTCCTTGTAAAAAAACGATCTGTAGAATCAAATACTAGCAGGCCTGATAACAGATTTGATGTTATCAATATAATTTACAATAATTATATTGATTTCTGAAAGTCGTCTATTCTATTCATCTTGACACTATGATTTTTCTTAAATAAAAAAATAATAATAACAGCCTGATTTAGTCCTGCAGCTATTGACCAGCTCTGTACCAGAAAGTGTCCAGTCCACAGTGATCAAATAAAAGGCAGAAAAACAGCAAAATGAGAAAAAAGGGAGTAAACACTGTTAAAACAAACAAGACTCCCCTATTAATTAAAACAAATAACTCCCCCACCCCCCTCTACACAATTTAAAAATAAATGCCCCTATCATACCTGACATTGGAGTGGTGGGTAAAGGAGCAGAGGGACTTGTCTAATCAGCCAAAGCTTTATTGTTAAGCCCAAAATATTAGACAAAAACAAAGCTTTAAGGGTTAATAAAAATAATAATAAACTTTTGTGTCTGAAAAACGAAAGATTTTACTCGGAACCAAATGTGAATTGCTATTTTAAATCCTTTCTTAAACTTCGAATGGGGGTTTGAATTTGAACCATCCGTATGTAGTTTGGCATTGTAGCTCAAGATCATTTAATTCAGTCCCAGTTCTTATGAAAGGGTAAAAATATTTTTGACTCTTAACAACCAAAACACCCTTTGGACATTTGAAGGTTGACCCTATTTGACATGAATATTTAGATTGTTTTATCACTTAAAAGTCTTGTTCCTTTGGATAATGTTTCTGTGGTTTGGTGGGATCATTGACTAGAGATGACCTACAAACACTCAAGAGAAAATTTGAGAAAGGAAAAAAAACATGCAACAAATTCTAAAAAGTGAAGTTAGAAGTAGTAACAAGTAAGCAAAAAAATTTTAAAATTGACAAAGTTACAGGGAGTTAGTAGTACCATTTCTTTCCATGGGGTATTTTAAAGATTGCTTTAGAAAACACACCTGCAATAATTCTAATAACTTTAAATGCTACCAAGATGAGAAGGTTTTTCATAATAAAACAAGATCAAAAAATCCCAACAAGAGTAAAACCCCAAATGCATTTTCTCAAAGTTCCTGGCAGGTGAACTATTATTCTTCTTGCTCCTAGGCCTGTCCCTGGAATAATAAAAAAAAAAAATTAATAAATTTGGATGAACTCGGTGATCAAAGTCAAGAGTTAAAAAATTCAGGATTGGGTTTTGGGCTTCTTTACATTCAATTGTGAAATACAAGGACAGCTCTGGGACAAATTCTTGGAAAGTAACTGTTAACAGCAGTAAAAGTGGATCCATCTTATGACACAAACCTTTAATCCTCTCTGAAGTTCTATTCTAAATGCTGTATAAATATATCTGTTTAATATTTAAAGTAAATGATAAGTTAGATGATTAGTTAAAGGTAATGTTCAGTTTTGCTCTATTTTTACAAATCTTAAAAAAAACTTTTTGAGAATTTTCCTAAAAAAAATTCCCCAAGGCTCAAACCCCTCAATACCTAATAAATTGACGTAATCGATTTTGAAATATAACCCTTTTAACACTTTTGACCTGGATCTAGTGTAGTTCGAAGAAATGAACTCAGGTCCACTAAACTTGTTGTTGCTGAACTTACCAGACTAAAAAACTCAAATTAGATTTCCAGGGTAATTTTTTGTAATCCCTCCACTTTTCTTTAAACAAAATAAAAATTAAATAACAGATTCAAACTTTTTTTCTCATTAGAAATAAAAAATAAGAAATTTTTACAACAGCATCTAACTTAATTTTTGCAATGAATATTAATATTTAAATTCCTACCTTATCATTGTTTTTGTTCGGCAAGTTGTGAACTTCATGATGCCACTCTTTCCAGTTCCTGAATAAAAACAAATTATGATGTTGCCACTTTTTCCAGTTTCTTAACAAACTAAGTTATATTGTTGCCACTAATTTTAGTTCCTTAATAAAAAACAAGTTTGTTGACCATAAATATGCCTTCTAACCCCCCCCCCCCATGCAATGTCCTCTTTACCAACCCCTCCTCTCGGAGACATTCCAAGCCAAAGCAATACTCCAGCAATTACTATGTACTCCTAGAAAAGGAAAACACCAGATAGTGAAATGTTTAGCCAGTGAGTAATCAAATCCACAAATAACTTGATTTGCATTGGAGACTCAGAGATCATCCTGAAGATGATTGCTAAAAACGATCCTGCTGGGCCTCTAGTGTTCTATGGAACCAGACTCATGGAGATATCCTCAGTGTCCTCACTCGACAACTGGTTCTAGTGTCCCCGACCCCTCAAGCCAGCTGACCTGCTCACCAGATCTGGTTCCACCTGTGATTGGATTAATTCCGATTTCTGGTAACATGGCAGTTTCCTACCTCAAATTAAATACTCTTGGCCTTCCAAAAGTTGTGGGCCACTTCAAGCCTGTGACCTCCATTCCAGAACCATCAACATCATCACCCCTATGCCAGTCAACCTGTCCTTGGACCTCATCATCAGCCTACTGGAGCAAAACCAAAGCCTCTCTAAAGTGGTCTAGGCTCTGAAATTAATACACAAATCCTGCAGAACCTGGAGAAAGAATCCTTAACGCACTGCTACCTGGAACTATGTCAAGCCCTCCATCCTCTCCTCCATCAATCGAGTGCCACAAAAACCATTATCACCACCAACAAGCAGAAGTGCCTTGTCATTCCACTCTTGGACAGCATCTATTACGTCTCAGCCTGTAGTTTCCGATCCCAAATCAGAGTTCTATTGATCTGCAAGAATAGTATCTCGGCGAAGTGTGTCGTGTCGTCACCCTCACCAAACATCACACTGGTATTGGAGCAGTGAAGAGAATCATAGGCTCTATTAAAAACACTTAACCAAATTTATCTCCAGCCCTCACAAATTGAAGATGAAAGATGAAGAACTCCTGACCTAGATTCACCTGGTCATTGACAAGCTCATCAATTGACCCCTAATCCTGGGGCCTCCTTGGGAGTCACCTTCAACCCCTACCATGTACTACTCAGGTTCCGAGATTGCTATGGGGACGAAATAAACCCAGACATACCAGTTCACCAAATCTTGAGGTGGAACATTGTCCTTTACCTCATCAACTCTCTCTGGCAACAGGAATACACCAGAAGGAGACTCACCATCGCCTGGAAAGAACAGGGATTGGTTCCACAGGTTGGAGACATTGTCCTCTTCAAGAATGAGCCCATATACTGTCATGAAATCTCAACTGCCAGGGTTCAAGACCTTCTCAGTAGAAACAGAGACATATGTTTAGTGTCTCATTCAGTTTTTGTACATTGTCAGTCCAGGGCCCAACAACTATGTGTTGCGCTCCTATTGGACACTCATTGCAGGGCTTGGCCCATGGAGATTTTAGGGTTAGTCTGTTAAGAGATTGAGTAGAATTGATGTATTGCAACTCTTGCTACAGGCTTGTAAACCCTCTCCATATCTTTTCAGTTTCATGCAATGTTGGTTTAAGGTCTTTAAGGTCCGAAAGGAGTTTTTTGCTGAGTTCAGTTACAAAAATTTTCCGACAGTTTTTGATTCTCCAATGATTTTCGTGATCTTAGATTTAAAGATTTATACATGTCTTTAATCAAATTGATGTGTTGAAATTATGAGTATTTTGTTTTACCCATTCTTTCTGCATTTTCAGTTTTGACTCAATGCAGTGATTCCAGATGAGTGGTTAAATGCCTTTGACTGGTTTTACAAGTATAGAACTACAACACTCAAAGGATAGATGTCAGGTATAGGTTTTAAACTTACAATCGTTTAGAGTTGTTATGTCGATGTTGATGCTACAACTTATTTATGACAAATTAATGTAATGCTATTACTATATTTTGTACCTAAATAGTAGTGTTAATTTATACATGTACCATAATATATACCCCTATCCTCTCCTTCCCATTCCTGTCAATTTATCAATCACATTTCAATCAATCAATGCTTTAAATTCACCTATTATTCTCCCATTCAATCCCTTCATCCTCGAACCTTAGCACCCCCCACTGTTGACCATAAATCTACCTTTTAACCCCCCCCCCCCCCCCCAAGCAATGTCGTCTACAAAACTCTCTTGTAGAAGTTTCCAACCGAAAGCAATACTCTGGCAATTTCTCTGCATTCCAACAGAAGGAAATTACCAAATAGTTAAACGTTTTAGTCAATGAAAAATCAAATCCACAAATAACTCTGCAGTCCATAGTAAATTCCACCTAAAGAACCAGAACTATATTTTCAGAAGTATTTACAAATGTTTAAAACTACTACATCAAACCCTCTAATCCTTAATCACTCCTTATCACCCCGACACAGTTAAAAAGTAAGCTGTCTAATGAAACATTCAATAACATTTATATATAAATTTTTATTTCTACTAAATCTGTATTTTTTATAGGTTTGAAATACAATTGTTTATGTGAATATTTGCAACTTTTGTGTCCAAATTAAGGAGTTTATCAACTAGTCAACAAGGCAATTAATCAAATAATCAACTAGCCAATTAGTAAATTTATCACTGACCTCCCTCCCTAAGTTTTTACAAAGTTATGATGTTACCACTATTTCCATTTTTTAAACAAGTTTATTTACAGTGTTTATTGTACATTCTTTTTTTTTAAACAAGAAGTGGTAAGTGCCACTTACTTAAATTCTTGACACACTTCCCTTTAGTTATTAAGCCCTTGCAATCTCATTTAAAAAAACTATGACCTAAAATGTTTTGACTTGAGGAATAGTTTTTTATGCATGAATAAGGGTTGCAGGGCCTTAAAAAGTCTGGTCCTTGTAAAAAAGAATTCAAAATTAGCCCAGAACTTTTTTGAGCCTAGAGCTGAAGATCTAGAAACTACATTTTTTTAAAGCCATTGAAAAATAAATGTAGAAAAGTGCAATACATCTTAATATTTGATAATAGCAAGAAAATTTATTTTTACATTTTCCGCCCCTTATTTCAAACAATTTTTCAAACCTTCCTTGCAACCCAACTGTTGCAGTTAGTTCTTCGGGAAAAACAGTATTCACAGTTGCAATTTTTTGAGGTGCTACTCTTTCCAATTTGGTCAAAAAAGAGCGTGTTTATGGTGCTAGTCCTTCCAATAACATAATTTTCAATTGACCCTATATTTGTAAGGTGGTTTGTTCAATTCTCAACAGTACCATTTAAACCTTTGACTGATCAAGGTTGACAGAGTTAGCCTGGTTTCTCTACAGAAACGCTTAAAACTGTTAATACATTTATTAGCAAGCAGTTTTATACTTACAAATATTAATATTTTCTGTCCAGAAATTGCGAGAAAAAACGTAAATTTGGGAAATAGCGTGGGTTGGACACAGAATATTTAGGATTTTCTGGAAATATATGTCACATCAGCTACCTAAAGTTCAAACTGTAAGCTACCATTCTGGCAATTTTAACACAATTTTAGGGATAAACAAAACACACCGAGTTCAATGCCGTAGATGATCAGTCAAAGGTTGTAAATCGGGCATTTCACACAATGTAATAATGGTTACCAGATATTACACTTACAGTCCCATTTATATGTACCTGTTGTGTGTAATACTCCACTATTCTACTGTACATTGTACATATTGTTTACATGCACTTGTGGTGTGTATTTATTGTACTGTTTTACTGTACATTAATTTCCAATTTCCACGTACCTGTAGTGTGTATACAGTTCCTTAAACTCAATATCCCACTGCTCTACTCCACATGTACGAAAGTGCTTGTACAGGAGACCTTGAAAATGCAGAGAACATTAAAAAGACCAAAAAGGAACGAGTGAAAGAAAAATCATCATGAAAATAACAGGGATGTATATTCTTTACAGGGAGAGAAAAAAGGGTTTTTCTTGGTCTGAAGAAAAATGAAAAGTTAAACTAGCACTAGACCTGCAATATCCACCCTAAAAAACGTATCCGGATCAAGGTCATGAACATTAACTTAAGATTTACTGATTAGATGAATAAAATAATGAATAAAAGGATGAATAAAAGAATAAATAACAGAATGCATAGAAGAATTAATGAAAGAATGAATAAAAGAATGAATAAAAGAATGAATAAAAGAATGAAAAGAAGGATAAATAAAAGAATGAATAAAAGAATGAAAAGAAGGATAAATAAAAGAATGAATATAAGGATGAATAAAAGAATGAATATAAGAATGAATATAAGGATGAATAAAAGGATGAATAAAAGGATGAATAAAAGGATGAATAAAAGGGCGAATAAAAGAATGAATAAAAGGATGAATAAAAGAATGAATAAAAGGATGAATAAAAGGTTGAATAAAAGGACGAATAAAAGGAATAAAAGAATGAATAAAAGGATGAATAAAAGGATGAATAAAAGGATGAATAAAAGAATGAATAAAAGGATGAATAAAAGGTTGAATAAAAGGACGAATAAAAGATGAATAAAAGGATGAATAAAAGGATGAATAAAAGGATGAATAAAAGAATGAATAAAAGGGTGAATTAAAGGATAAAGACAATAATTGATGAATAGACACAATAAGGATCACTAAAACAAAGATCACTGCAAGGATTCATTAAAGCACCAAATAAAGGGGGACCGGGGAACAAGAATGAAAGGATGAATGAAAGAATGAAAGGATGAATATAAGAATTAATGAAAGAATGAAAATATAAATGAAAGAATGAATGAAAGGACAACAATTAGGATCAATGAAAGGAGAACCTATGAAAGAAAAACTTAAAAGATTGTAATTAAAGAATAAATAAAAAGATTATCGCAGACTTTAACAGAAAATAAAATAAAGACCAGAAGAATGAATGAATAAAAGAATGAATAAGTGAATGAATGATTGAATTAATAGATAAATAAATTAAAATCTGCTACCTGCAGACCAGAAAATCGAAGAATCAAACCCATCCAAGTCCTAAAATAAAATAATAATTGAAAGAAATTTAAATTGCATCTTTCATATGATATTTTTGCTCTTAATTGGTTAAAATGCTGTTCTCACAAATGAAGAACCCTGGCAAGATCAAGATACAGAAGGTATTTTTAATAAAATTCTTATTTTTAAAGGCACCGTTGAGAATCGGACATTGCTATTTTTGCAGGAGAGGTTATTTATAATTACGCATAAAGTCCCTTTCAGAAGGTATTTGATTACATTCAATGGTAACCAGACAACCAGTGCTTAGGATCCACTTAATTTGATGCGGATCCGGATTCTGGATCCGCACTGGAAAAAATGGATCCGGATCCAGGTCATTTCTATAAGATTTACTGAATTTTTTTTAACAAAAAATAATTTTCGATTTTTTTGTTTTATTTTTTTCCTAAAACTTGACCATTCAGAAATAAGGGAATTTTATAATCTTTTTTTTCAGAAGTTCAGATTTTAGTTTTTGGAATAAAAAGTTTTTTTTGCAGTTTTTGGTTGATATTTTACCCCTTGGATCCGGATCCGTGGATCCGCATATTTTTGAGGATCCGGATCCAGAAAGCCAAAATCTTGCGGATCCAACAGATCCGATCCTATGCACTGCAGAAAACTGTGATATGACACAAGTCCTCGCTCTATTATAAATAGTTAAAACGTTAACATTTTTAGAAAGAAAAAATAATTCCAAAACCGCGGCACCATCTAATTTGATCGTCATTTGAGATGAAAATACGAAAATTTGGGAAACTTACAATCCTGCTGTTGGCAATCATAGGTCGGTAGTGTTGGTCAAAATGATTATAAATAATTATCAAGAACATCCAGGGTTACCCACAAAGGATGTGACTTTAATGAAGACTTAAAACTTTTAAAAAAGAACGATTCAAAGGTTGTCGTAAAAATCATCTTTCAAATGTGTATTATATGATTTGCCCAAGAAAGAAACAAATTTACAGCTGTGGAGAACCATGCATACAAGCAAGAAGAATAAACCGATTCTGTACAGTCGTCTCTGAAGTCTCATCCTTTGTGGGTAACCTAATATATACGTCATGAAAAAGTAAAAACCCCACCTTGCTAGAACTGCTGGAGTGAAACTGACAGAATCCTTTAGCTTTGGGCCCATCATTGTAAGTCGAGTACTTCTGGATATCAGTAAACTCAAACAGTTTTATATCCTGAATATACTGGATATCAGTAAACAGTTGTATATCTAGAATATACTAGATATCAGTAAATTCAAACAGTTTTATATCCTGAATATACTGGATATCAGTAAACTCAAACAGTTGTTTATCCTGAATATACTGGATATCAGTAAACTCAAACAGTTCTATGTCCTGAATATACTGGATATCAGTAAACTCAAACAGTTGTTTTTTTTATTATTAAAAATCATACACGCATTTTTTTAAAGAATTATTTTTTCCTTTTCAGATTAAAAAAATAATTTCTATTTTAAGATATTTTTCAAACCCCCCCCCCCCCCCTTGAAATATTGTTTCTACTTTTGCCCATTTTTTACTGATTAAGATTAGATTAAGCTAGGATTAACACAGTTTAATCTTTCTAAGCTTAGATTAAGCTGAGATTAAGACAGTTTAAGCTTTCCAAGAATAGATTAACACAGCTTAACTGATGCTTAGTCAAATTTTAAATTATCTTGTATAATATTTTGATATTGCAGTTCTGAATTGTTCTGATCCATAATATCATGTTTTTAACCTGATCCACGGTTATATCTCCATATGGATAACTAGGAGACAAAATATTATGTTTATAACCTGATCCACAGTTATATCTCCATATGGATTACTCCAAACAACTGTGAACAGATCCAAGACGCCTAAAACATTAATAATTCTAAATTATTGAGTGAATTGTACGATTCACAATGGTACCCTTTAAACCTTTGTTTGAACTAAACTAATGGAGTTATCCATCTTCTTCTATCTTTAAATTATTTATTTTCAATTGCGTTTTTCTCTAAATGATGATAAAGAAGGAATAACAGAATTCAAGGGTTTACCAGTAAAAATGCAGGGGAATTAATATATATTTTGAGAAGGAAAAATAAATTTCCAAAAATGATGGGATCACAATTTTCCAAGGTTGACATAAAAAAACCATAATCTAATGCGCAAACGCTGCAACAATTTGCAGAAATCATTGTTAATTAATAAAAGACTGCAAGTGTTAAACTCGATTTTGGCGGGATAAATATTTCGTCCATAGCCTAAATCGAAGGTTCAATTTAACGGCGTTTAAGCTGAAAATGAACATTTAGGCTGAAACTTTTCGGACACAAGTCTGCCTTACCTGGAATAGTTATTGGAGGATCTGAGAACCCGTCTCCAGGTTTCTTCTCCTGTCCATAGATCTCTAGTATCTCCTCACTCTTACCATCCTAGATAATACTGGTTAATACTAGAATCCATTCTAGATAATACTGGTTAATACTGGAATCCATCCTAGATATTACTGGTTAATTCGGAAACCCATCCTAGATAATACTGGTTAATACTGGAATCCATCTCCAGGTTTCTTCTCCTGTCCATAGATCTCAAGTATCTCCTTAATCTTTCCATTCTAGATAATTAGTCCTTAGGATCCGGATCCTTTTAATCTCAAAACACAAATCTCAATTGTTAACTAACAAAAACTTCCTAATCTCTGAATGGTCCACAAAGTTTCAGCATAAAAGTAATTGAAAGAGGACTACAAAAGTTAGACAATTTTTCACTTTTTCCAAAAAAAAAAATCAGAAAATTTTGTAGAAATGTTTAGGATCTGGATCCCAATACATTTCATCCAAAGGGGATCTTCATCACTGAAGGGACTGCTGAACAAGTAATTTCAAGTGACTCACATTGAAACGATATCTTTTTAAAACTTAAAATTCTTTAAACTTTCCTGCAAAAATCTGCAAGTCGCTTATAATTTTCAAAAATATCATTTCTGTTAAAGAGAAAATTAAAATTTTGTGATTTTGAGATCAGAACGTTTCATATTTTTGTAATCCCAGGAATCAATATCAAAATCCTAATTTGGAAATATTTTTTTTAAGGACTTCAGACGTGGTTTCAATTTTAGGAATTGATACGTTGTTTCATTTTTAGGACCTAAGACGTGGTTTCCTTTTAAGGACTTAGATGTTGTTTTCGTTTATAGGACTTGAGACGTGGTTTCTTTTAGACTTATAACTTGGTTTCATTTTAAGGACTGGAGACGTGGTTTCATTTTAGGAATTAAAACGTGGTTTCCTTTTAAAGACTTAAGACGCGGTTTCATTTTAAAGACTTAAGATGTGGTTTCATTAATTAACAAGATTCTCCACATGATTGATCAGATAAATTTTATAAATCTATAGATCACTTCTATTTAAAGGGAGTGACCGGTTGTGTAAGGTAGTTGAACTGAGTATTCTTCAAATGTCATCTTTTCAATAATATTTCTAGAAAATCTGCAGAAAATCTTTGTGAATAATGAGAAACCAGAATAATGAGAAAATAGAAACTAATTATTAAACAAGACTACTTATTTTCGATGACAAGATAAATTTTTATTTTCTTAACATGTTCCTATACATGCATCTGTAGTTTATTGTAGACCTTTTTACATTTTATGTCGTCGTTATTTAATAATTTAAAAAAGACTAATTCTGAAAACGTGTCCACCCCTAAACTTGGAGTTTTGAACATCAAATTTGCGCTCAAACTCGGGATTTACAGTTCTTTAAGAAGTATAATATATGTCTCGAATGAATCCGAAAGAAGTTTTCCACAACACTGCATACTCAGTTCAACTACCTTACATAGCAGGTGGCTCCCTTTAAGATTTAATTCTTTTCCCCGTATAGTGATGAGGTTGAACATTAAAAAAGCCTACCTTATTTTTATACTGTACAGGGCCTATAAACAGAGAAAATAAAACCTAATCAGTTAATATAAAAGAACAAGTTTTACCTATTTATATATATTAAGATTACAATATTTATCTCTTTAAAAGATAATTTTTATATTTATTAGCTAGCTTGATGACCCTAATTAACCGTTTATATTTATTAGCTAGCTTGATGACCCTAATTAACAGTTTATATTTATTAGCTACTTGATGACCCTAATTAACAGTTTATATTTATTAGCTAGCTTGATGACCCTAATTAACAGTTTATATTTATTAGCTAGCTTGATGACCCTAATTAACAGTTTATATTTATTAGCTAGCTTGATGACCCTACTTAACAGTTTTATCTGATAATCTAATAATTTGTTTAATCTTCTTAACAAGTTACTGGAGTTAATTTTTTAAAGATAACACAAATTTTGCAAATCATTACAAAAGCAAACAGAGGCGGGAACAGACGGGGTGATTGGCAATGAGAATTCAGTCCCTCCCCACTAGATCTGTGAAATCTATGGTTTCCAGGGTTTAAAGCCCCAATGGCACCCATTGAAAAACATTTATACCCAACCCCCAACCTTTGGACAAATTCCCAAACAGGTCCGGCGTCCATGATACAAAATACATTCTTGAAATTTTAGAACCTGCACAAGCTCATAGGGTTTGTTTGGTGCCTTGTAAAAGTTCAAAAATCTTTAGAACAAGAAACCAAGGTATTGCTCATTATTATTTCTAACAGTCATTTCTGAAGATCATTTGTTTAATACCACTTAACCATAAAAGTTTGTTCTGAATGATGGCGAGTTGAAATTTGTCCAAGCTTTCCAGCTCTTCTGTTTCATCCTAAAAATACAGTAGTAGTCAGAATACATAAGAAAACAGTAGAATACAGTGGTATCCAGAAAATAGTAGAATATAGTGGTATCCAAAATACAATAGAATACAGGGGTATCCAGAAAACAGTAGAATACAGCAGTATCCAGAAAATAGTAGACAGTGGTATCCAGAATACAGTAGAATAAAGTGGTATCCAGAATACACTAAAATACAGTGGTATCCAGAATCCATTGAAATAAAGTGGTATCTAGAAAGCGGAGGGATGATTGTCGTCATCATTTGTTCTTTTATCATTCACTGTCACGATAAGATTCGTGATTTAGAATAGGTTTATATAAAAAATGCGTTTTAACGTAGTGGAACTAAACCAATTATTACAGGACAACGTGTAATTTAATGAGACCCTCAATGCGAAGATATGAATGCCCGATTCACAACAGTATCCTTTTTATGGATAAAATCAGTTCAATTCTGTTATTGTCTCCATTGTTTCTAAAACAAGAAATGCGTCAGTCAAATACAAAGAGAAGCCACAATCGAAATAGAAATTGGTTTTTAAAAGAAAATAAAAATGGAATTCTAATTCGTACTAGATGGGCAAAGCTTTTAACGGTACTATTGTGAATCGGACCGAACCCTCTATAAATAAAAGTTAACAATTTCTCTTAATTCAACAAATTACGTAAGAATTTCGGCACTAGACTGTTTTCTGGTTACTACTGTATGATACGGTAAAGATTTATTTCGAAGGCTGGTATCATTAAAAATTAAAATAAAATGGGGTTACAGAATATAACTACAATACTAATAAGTTCTGGCATTTCTTTAATTTCTAGGCTTGCTTCTTGACCTAACCTCCCCCCCCCGTAATTTCCGAGTAAAGATTTAAGACCGCATTCTATCTTTTTTATACATTATTTAGTAAATTTATCGGGGCAGAGCTCGGTCATCTTAACAGACCCAACCCCATTACTTGATCAGGAGGAGAGACCGAAGTTCTTCCAATACTAAACCAAGATCGAGGGCAATTCGCGGTATTTCCTAATATACGATTTTGAACCCCCCTCCATCCTTTCAATTAATTTAGTACATGGATCTCATATGTAACACATGGATATAAATGGTTATGTGGCCGCAGCGCCCGGCCCGTAGCCTGTCCTAGCCGCAGCGCTCGGCCCATAGCCTGTCCTAGCCGCAGAGCCGGCCCCCCTAGCCTGTCCTAGCTGCAGCGCTCGGCCCAGATATTGTCTTAACCTAAACCTAATCCTAAAATAAAACAATAATAATATTTTGGCTGAAAAATAAGAGGTCATGTCCATTTGATAGGAGGGGGGGGGGGGTCCAAAAATAGTATACTAGGACGGACCCCAATTCGCAAAAGCCAGCGGGAAAGGTCAAATTATTAGCCATTTTCTTATTCATTTAACCATAGATATAACTATAGGTCGTATATATCTATCTACGCTACTCTGGTAAAGCGTGACTATGGTTCTACCTATGGTAGAACGTCTAAGAAATTGGCCATATTTCAGAGAAGTTAAGGAAATCGTACATGTTATGTTACAGTTATCAAATCAAAACAAAATTCGTGATTTAAAAGATGAAAATCGTTCTCTAAAGAAATTAGGGTCTGTCCTAGTGCACGATTTTTGGACCCCGCCCCCTCCTATCAATTTTGTACAGGACCAAATTAGTATATATTTAGTATTATTTAGGGTAATACTAGGACAGACCGAACTACCTGATATAGAAACTTAAATTTCCCGAAAATCAGCGCTCTTTTCCTATCATCCATCTCATCGCGACCCATTTTGAATATTCAACAGTATAATCTGAAACCACTTGAAACTTTGCACAATTGTAAAAACATAATATAAATACTCGAATCACTTACTAGTTAATATTCTGTTTCGAATTGAATTCGATTCAAATGTGTCTGTACTTTCAAAGACTGGTTTCAAGAGTTCATTTCATAGTTAAAGTGTATACTGACGTACAAGTGTACGCAATGTTCACAAAACTCCGCAAACTCAGGATTAATCACAGGGGCGCCACAATTCAAGCAGGAGGGTATGGGTAATGAATGGGAGTTTTTATAAACAATTATGACTACAATACTTTAGAGGAAATGGTCCACCATTAACCCCCCTCCCCCCATTATTTCCCATTTCCATGGATAAGACAATCATGCATGAGGGGCGTACGAAGAATTTGAGCCGCGGTTTAAATCCGCCAAAATCCGCCAAAACCCGGTTTAAATTTAGCGCCGGCTTAAATCTTGAAACATTTGATACAATTTTAAGTGGAACCAACCATATTTAAGCCGCGGTTTAAATTTAAACCGCCGCTCAAATTCTTTAAATTCGGCCACTGTTAATTAATATAAATGTCTCTGCCAAAATGTTGTTTAAAAATGTTTAAGTTTAAAGATTTTAAGATTTGTCACACCTTTTCCAAAAAAACTACAAGGTTTGTTTATTAGCATCCCGTAAAATATAATTCACTATTTTGGTAAACTGTGATTAAAACCGGCATTTTATTGTTTATAGGTATAGGGTGAGTCAGAAAAAAAGTGTGCTTATTACAGTCTGGTGCAAAATTGTACCTTTTTTTGTGCAACTCTCCTGGATGGTATTTTTTCAACATTTTTTGGAATATTTTTTTTTTGTACTCTAAAAATTTTTTTTTCTCTCAAAATCGAAGGTTCAGAAAAGCAATAATACATTATTTCTATTAAATCCCAAAATAAAAACAATATCAATCACAGACAATACGTAAAACTGTAAAATGAAAATTCGAAATTTTCCTTCTGGTCTAATTTTTTAGGAAAAGTTGTTTTTCAATGAAACAAATAAATAATAAGAGAAGTAATAGCTTTTGACCATGGTATGGTTTTACGAGCTAGGATGGAACATAAGGATTAGGCCGGAAAAGTGTGTTAAAAACAATGGAGGTCATTTTAAATAATCATTTAACCTGTTAACTCTGCATATTTGTATTTTACATATCTTTCAAATTTGTTAACCTATTTGATAGAAATTATATGTATGCACATTTTTGCTTTCCTAAACTTTTGAATTTTAGAGAAAAAAAGTTCGCGGACATCTGTGGAGGAAAAAATCCTCGAACAAGGATTATAAAATCTGGAAATCAGTAGTTTCGGATCCTGGAACCAGAGAAGACCAACTCAACTTCCTCTCCTTTTATACAATCGTTATTTATCATGTATTTACAACTAGAAGCAATAAATGTCCTTTATAATAAGTGTAATAAGTGTCCTCATAAACATGGGAATTGAGAGACGACTTGAAAGTCGTCTTTGATTTCCGAGCTTTTCATAAACTGGTCTACCTTTCTTGTATTTTAAAATTAACGAATATATTAGATATTATGACAATTTTGATTTATAAAATAAATTGAAATTTGTACACATTTTGAAATATCTCCGTCAATTTTGAATATACAAAAATGGTAGACCACATTTTGAAAATCTCAAGATGTTTAAGCTGGAATACTGCAATGATTGTGTTCATGAAAAAATGCCGCATGGATCGAAGACGATATAAAAGTCGTTACTGAATTCCCATGTTCATTGGGACACCCTAGGTATCCATTTATCAAAGTTTGAAATATTAAAGGTTTACACCATCAGGTTGCAAAGATATTGGGATTAGATAATTTGAGTTTCAGACAAAATCTGAATTTCTTTTGACCCTGCACGATCCATCTGGGTGGTTTAGTTGGATAAATGGGCCTCTAAGTGTCCAGGAATGTGAGATCACCGACTTTTTTAATAAAGATGTTTAAAGAATTCTATTTCCCTTCCTAGAGTCTATTTATCTGTCTTCCAGTCCCTCCCTCACTGTTTATTTGAACAAAGCCAGTGTGTGTGTCTACACAGGAGGATTGTTTGTTTTTACAACGAAGACGACAGAGACCGCCTGGGAGAACTGCCGCGTTCACTTTCAATATTTGTTTATCCTCTGCCTGGAGGCGCTTTTGACGGTGTTCTAGGCCCCGATAGGGACACTTGTCAATTTCACTGTAGATTTTTTTCTTTCAATTAATCTTACAGGGTAACCCACTTAATGACGACCTGGAAAACTTTATATATGACAATCTGAAGATTAAATGTCATCCTCGACCTTGATTCAAAGTGTTATTCTTTGTGAATATCCCTATATAAGTGATAACCAAAAAACTCTGGAATAGGAAGACGGCTTTATAGCTATACTTAAGTGAATTTGATGGTGTTTCAAAGCAAATATTTTTACTTGACACTTTAAATCACTAATTAATTGAAATGGGTCTGTTTAAACTGTACAATTGCTTCGTACCATGCTGATTGGACCATTTAAAGTCATATCTTCTGTCTGAAAGTCGTCTTCACATTTCAGAGTTTTCAGGTTATCACTGTATTTGTTATGAGAAAGCAAACAAATTCAAATTAAAGATATCCAAGTATTTCCTGCACCATACGACAAAAAGTACATCTATGCCCGCCAGAAATTGAGATAAAGTACAAACACATTTCTTTTTTAGGGACAAGAAATTGTATCCGTTTCTCGATTTGTTATGTACATGAAAATGCAGTTTTTAATTATATATTGCAATATCAATTATATAAACTTATCCTATCAATGGTTTTAAATTCAATTATAAAAACTCATATTTTACCCTCTCCCCTCCTTTACCCCTACTGATAACTTTATTTGCGCTTTTTTATGTTTGCGCCATTTAAAAGACTGTACGGTGGAAGGGAGGGGGGGGGGGGGGGAATGTGAGGGGGGTCACATCCCCTTTTGTTGCCCCTATGATGGGAATGATAGATTGCATATATTTGGATATCTATCTTGCAAGATCTTATTCTGATGACAATGCCATTTTTTATTAACATACTTCACTTTGATGGATCATCGGTCTTATTTATCTATCTATCTATCTATCTATCTATCTATCTATCTATCTATCTATCTATTAATCTATCTATCTATAAAATCTATCTAATATATCTATTTATCTATATATTTATCTATGAACATATCTATCTATAAGTCTGGAATTCTTCTTTGTAAACCTGGAGGTATAACCAACAAACTTCCAAAAACAGTTTTTGGGGTGTCAGATGAAAAAATTTTGGGAGTTTGATGAAAAGCTTTTTGCAGGGTCTCCCATGAAAATTGAGGGGTTCCTTGAAAAGCTTGAAATCTTGTGGAAGAGGCTATAGTGCTCTTTGAGGAAAATCTACAATTTAAAAGCATAGGTATCTATATAAAATATTGGTATCTTTGATGAAAAGGAGTGACCTATACAGTTCCACATAATGAGAATGTAGATTTTTTCAGATACTTCCATCTCCTGTAAAAGAATAGTAATATAGTTATAAAACTCCTCCTTAGGAATGGTATAGAACAAAAAATGCTTAGTGTCGTATATTGAAGTGCAGGCCCATCCATTCTCTGTGGTATCTCTAAAATATTAATGTTGGATAAAAATCTTGTTTAAAATATTTGATCACCAATAAAATCAAAACATTGACATCACTGCAGTCTCAAGTATATAATTCTTGCAAGTATCAATTCATTCAAATCTAGACCCGACTCTAAACAGAAGTAGTTCTGACATGTCTCGAGACTAGAGTCTTATTTTTTAGTCTCAACTGAAGTTTGGTAAATAAAGGTTTTAAATCGTTAAAACTAAATTTTGGTAATGAATATGTGCTTTATGCAAATTAATTTTGATTTTTTTTTGGAAGATAAGTTAATTTATGTAGTTTTACATGGTATTATTTTGCGACCAAAAATGTATTTTGTCTGAAAAGGTCGTTAGCGATCTTTAACGAAGGTCGTCCTTATAGATCGTTAACGAGGGGTCGTAGTTAAAGAACGTTAACGATCGTCAAAAATTAACGAATGGCTTCTTCGTTTTTTGATTTTTTAAAAACGATATTTTTCAAAAAATACTGTTTTTAAAAACGACTGTTTTGTTATTCGTTTTTTATTCGTCGTTGTTAGGGATGGATCGTTTTTCAAAAAATTGAAAACGATCCATCCCTAATTATGACTAATATTCCAGAATCATTTAAATCGTGGTCTAATCTTATATCTCTTGTATATCTATATATAAATTTGGCTTGTCTGTTTGTTTGTTTGTTTGTTTGTTTGTATCCAATAAACGTCAAAACGGCTGAACCGATCGGGCCCAAATTTTTTGTGGGACATCTAGGGAGCCCAGGGAAGGTTTATGAATCATCAAAATTTCAAATATTTGTCTCTATCAAAATTCGATCGTCATTAAATTTTTTAAAATTTTGAAAATCCGCGAAATTTTTTGTAAAAATCCGCAAATTATTTTTGTTTAGTTTTACGATGTACACAAAGAGAACATGTTTACAATTAATTTAGAAGATGGGCGCGAAGCGCCCTCTAAGGCTAGAAAGAAGGGCGCGAAGCGCCTTGAATTTCTAGTATTTAAAATTTGTGTAAAATATAGAACATTGAATTTAAACATTGTATGGAGATAGATGTTTTAGAAACCACTTAACTAACTACCTTTATCTCCTCTTAATCTTAATTTCAACAATTTATCCAAGCTCTCGTCTCCTTCATCTACACCCTCTCTATATCAATCTATCTATCTATCTTTTTTCATATGTCCATCTATCTATCTATCTATCTATCTCCAGACTGAACAAATCCCGTGTCAGTAAACTTGACAGTAGCAATCCACTAGCTCTCCTTATTCTCATCCGAATCTATCTATCTATCTATCTATCTATCTATCTATCTATCTATCTATCTATCTATCTATATATCTATCTATCTATCTATCTATCTATCTATCTATCTATCTATCTAATTATCTATCTATCTATCTATCTATCTATCTATCTATGTATCTATCTATCTATCTATCTAATTATCTATATATATATCTATCTACCTATCTATCTATCTATCTATCCATCTATATATCAATCTATCCATATATTTATCTCTCTATATATTTATCTTTTTATCTATCTAATGTATAATATATATCTGTTCAAAAATCCTTTTGACCGGTTCTTTTTGTTTTACCTTATTTTTCTTAGATTTCGTGTTGATATAGAAGTAAGTATTTGTGGCCTAGGGTTTCTTTGTGTATTTTACCTAATTGTAGAAACTCTAGTGGTGGTGCAGTAAAGAATGATATATTACAGAATCATATTTCATATTTGACAGATGGCTTTGATAATAAATAATAATAACAATAATACTGGGTCTACTATTTATTATTTGAAATTAATTGTCACAAAGTTTTAGCAATATTATTTCTAGGGCATGAACTTAAACATTAGAAATGAGGTCTGATTAATAGCTGACATTTTTGGCATAAAGTGCGCTGCTGGGTCCTATAAACATATACAATTGGATCACCATTCACCAGACGGGTTGGTACAAGTAAATGTGTTTGTATTACTATTACACTAGACACCTGTAATTGGCAGGCATGTACATTGTACATTGTACAATATACGTACACACAGAACGGTACATGGTAAATAGCTAGAAGGTCCCGGCCGGGGTACAATTATCAGGCTTGTACAGTACCATAAACAACTAGAAGGGGCCATCCTACGTACAACGTCGGGCATGTACGCCGTACGGTATAGTGAAATCAGTCTGGTTAATATATATATATATATATATGTATACTATAAAGCAATAATCAGAACAGCTTCTCAGTTTTCATATTTATTAATACAAATTGTTTCAGATCTCTCGATCCCCATTCTCCTCATCAGTCAATAAACATGAGTTAACTGATGTTTTACGACAAATATTCTATATGTATATATATATAAAGTAGTAATCTATGTTTGTATGTGTGAATGTCTGATTATTCATCAGTAACCCCTTGGCTAATTTGTCTCAAATTTTGATTGGGGGGAACTCAATAGAACCTGGGAAATGTATTTTGTTTGGTTAATAAATTTCAAATTGAAATGGTCGACTTATATCGGGAAAATATAGTTTTCCATGCAAAGCTAGGATCCCAACCTAGTTTGTAACATAAATGAAGTATATGATTGTGAAAGTGTAAATGCTAAAAGTTGAATAAAAAGGCTTTAAAATGCTTGAAATAAAAAGCCGACAATTGGAGGTTTAGGTAGAGACAAGCACTGTCACAGAACCAGGCAATATTAGGCAGTTTCAGGCCAAACTAGGCAGTTTCAAGCCAAACTAGGCAATTAATGTCAATTCTTTAAACTAGACACACCCAGACACTTTACAGGGTATTTCAAAAAACATGCTAGCTTTTAATTTTCAAATTAGAGCTTTTTAAACAGCCAAATATTTTCATTCGGAGTTTTTTTTATAAATTTTTAATTGTACACGATCGTTTGCATTTTGTGGATAAATCAGATTGTTAATAAACGATTCCAAACTCGTTTGTTCAAACAATCTTGTTTTCTTTTTACTAAATGAACGAATTTTTCGAACAAACTTTGAAAAAACTATTGGTCGTTAATAAACAAACAATGAACAAACGAATTGAAAGCCGAACACGGCCTAAGGTCCTCCCCTCCAAAAAAAACGACTAAGCANGGGTACTATAAACCTAGGGTAACTTAGGCATTAAATATATTACTTAACTTTATACTATTCATTTTATTATGTTTGTCATCCTTTCATTAACTCATTAATTCATCCATTCATCTATTCATTCATTCATCCTTTCATCTTTTCATCCTTATACCAAACTATCCTTTAATTAAATCCTTCATCTATTCATCCATTCATCCTTTTTAACCATACATCTGTTCATTCACCCGTTCTTCAATTCATCTTTTTATTAATTAATTCATTCATCCTTTAATAAATCTATTTTTTATTCATCAATCTATTCATCAATTCATCTAATCATCTTTCACATACATTTTATTTTATTCATCATTTTTCCACTAATTCATTTTTTCCATCAAATCTCATTAGCACCAATTCATCTCGTTCTTATTTGACACAATTATCCATTTATCTATTTTATCTTTATTATCTTTCATTATATAAAGGACTTCGGTATTTAATATTTTCTTAAGCATATATGAAACGCAAGCCATTTTTCAGTCTTTTTGTGTTTGTTTCGTGGATGAATGAGCTCAATGTTTACAATTTAAAATATCCTTTTGTCTACTAAAGTCTTTCGGGAGTTTTATAAAATAAAATTAAGAACAAATTTTAGAAATTACCCATTTTCGTCAATTTCTGGACATGCACACTGGCTGAGAGGCGTGACTATGACAGTTAGGGCTCAAGCGCTGCGGTCATATGATTGATAGTGAATATTATATTATAAATATTTTGGAATAGGCCGGATCAAACCAGTTTATGGACCGAGCCCTGCGGCTCGGAGGGGCCAGGTGCCAATCCCTCCACTTGAATGTGTAAAAGCGCATTTATTTTGAATTCCTTATTCAATTTTTCCAAAGTCACTTATTTAAAATTGTATTTTAGGTTTAAAACTCCCGCTCTGGCGTTTAAAGCCAATAAACATTGTAATTCAAGCCTAGATTCTAGCTACTACGACTGCATTAAAGTCAGACAACTCAAGCCAATGCATGGAAAAACACATTATTTATATTTGAAAATATATCCTTGTATGTTTATACACTCGGCAATAAAACTCAACAATATTAGTTAAGATAAATTCAGTTAGTTACAGTGAGAACATAAATTCAGTTTGTTACAGTGAGAACATAAATTCAGTTAGTTACAGTGAGAACATAAAATTAAGTTTGTTACAGTGAGAACATTAATTCAGTTTGTTAAAGTGAGAACATAAATCCAGTTTGTTAGAGTGAGAACATATATTCAGTTTGTTACAGTGAGAACACATATTCAGTTTGTTACAGTGAGAACATAAATTCAGTTTGTTACAGTGAGAACATATATTCAGTTTGTTACAGTGAGAACATAAATTCAGTTTGTTACAGTGAGAACATATATTCAGTTTATTTCAGGAGAACATATATTCAGTTTGTTACAGTGAGAACATATATTCAGTTTATTTCAGGAGAACATATAGTAAGTTTGTTACAGTGAGAACAAACAAATTGTTGTCACACACTCGCAATTTCTTTCGTAATATGAAAACACCGAAATCGAAATTATGCACATTTTTTTTAGAATTTAAGACCAGAATATTTCCCAAGTTTAGAGTTTGTAAAGTTGCTTTGCCCATCACTATTCAGTTTGTGCAGTTTCTTGTGCCCATCTCTATTCAGTTTGTAAGGTTGCTTTGCCCATCATTATTTAGTTTGTGCAGTTTCTTGTGCCCATATATATTCAGTTTGTCCTTACAACCTTTTGCCTTTGCCCAAAACTATTTAGTTTGTGCAGTTTCTTGTGCCCGGCAGTATTTAATTTGTGCGGTTATTTGTGCTCTTCACTCTTCTTTTTGTGCTGTTACCTGTGCCATCAGTGTTAGTTTGTCTTTACCCTCAGCCATACTGCTTTTTGTCTACATTTTGATGAGTTGTTTCTTTTTTTATAGTAGTTGTGTAAAATTCAAAATAAATTATTTGACGCTTTACCAAGGATCATTTATATTATATTATCTTAATGCAACAGTACTCTTCAAACTCCAATAACATGAGAGACCATTTACATGACAGTACTGCATATTCTATCAGTCGTGGTTTTTGACACTTTTGTCAGTCAGCAGGGGTAGAGATATCAACTAGTCTTCTTTCCTGAAATTAAGAATGCTTTAAACAACATTTTTATAATCATTTCGGAACTCCTTTACAGGGAAGTTAAAGGAATTTAAATTACCAAGGGTACCCTCGACCGATTTTGGCAAATTGGTCGAGGGAATCTGTGGTAAGGTACAATTTATAATTTCCACAAAAAAATGTTTATCGTATTTTGAGCTGAAAATGCGCGATTTTTTCTCACGAACTTTGCAAAGTTACATAACTTTCTAGAGGGAGGTTAAGTAACTTAACCGCCCTCCATTGGTCAAAAGGCAGTTAAAATATATACCCCATAATAATCTCACTGTCTTATTCATCACAGGACATATATATTGTAACTTTTTATTTGTTGTTTTAATTTGATCAAGAGTGACTCATTTCATGTGGCCATATTGTAAAATTTATGACCCCCCCCTATCCAGGACCCTCTTTATTTCCCCCACTTTAACTGCTGTTGTATTACAAGGGTAAATAAAGGAATAAATCTGTTCAGGTTAGATTTAATATCCTCTGTAGCAGAGATAGCGATGGGCACGTTGGCTGTTTTTCATTTTGTTCGTAACTACCCAATTCGTTAGTTTTTTAATTATTCAATAAAAATTGATTTTGTTCGTTCTCAAAATTATAAGTTTTTATAAAGTTTGTTCCGAAATATCTTTCGTTCAGTAAAAAACGATCGTTTTTTTTGCTCAATGATGTAGAAAGCGAGTTTTTGTTTCAAGTTTTCGTTGGTGTAAGAATAGTAAATTCTAGACAAGGCAATTTTGTAAATGAAAATGAAAAGAACGACTACAATAAAAAACAAGATTGTGTCCAGTACTATATTCATTGAGCTGTTGAAAACATAAAGTGAATACAAAGCTATTAAATCTGCTGAACAACCAACCATTAAAATTAAATATTGTATTTGAACATGATAGAATTATTTTTTCAATAATAACAACCAACCATCATTCTGTAAAAGTAAGGATTCCGTTCGAAATTCCGTTGCGCGGAATTGCGTTGATTTTACAGGGCTCGCAATTGCGTGCAAGTAAATCCACTTGCGTTGGAAACCCTATGTAAAACGCAATGCATTTAGATATGACTTGGATGAGAGAATGATTGTGATGTAGGCATCATAAATGGCTCGTCTTCCCTCGCCAATGGGATCGTTGAAACAAAAACAGAACTCAACAAGATTATTCAAAATGAGTATTTATTAATTTATTTTTGTGAAAAGTTTACGTAATTATCATGATTCATGAGGAACTGGTAAATTAATACTCAGTTATTGTGCAGCCATTAATTTCCTCTGGTTATAAAGATGAAGATAATGGTGATATAAATTTCAATTTGTTTAAGAGTACAGCTAAAAATCCCAGCAAACTGCATCCGTAGTAAAAAAATATAAAAACCAGCGCGCAATTAGTAGGCTGGGCTGGGGGTTGTAAAAGCACTGGTATCGAGCATATTTCAAATTAAGCACTAAACTTAGACTGCAAAATGACTATTTTCTTTTGTGTGGTAATGGGCAATTTTACCGCCAAATTGTTACCAGCAGCCGAGCCGGGGATCGTAAAATTGATTTACAGCTCAGACTGCCGCGCTACAATCATAAATTCTCAAACTCTGGCTCTATCGTTGTTGAGAGTATAAGGAAAATAATACTTTCAGCACAAGGAAACTTTTCGGGGATTTTCTGGAGTTTTTCTCCCTCATTTTTCATCTTGAAATTTTTCATGAATTCCTCCCGGATGTCAGGTTCAAGAATTTGGGAGATTTTTCACCTTTCACTGAGTATTTATTGTCCAGCTGTTGAAAGGCAGCCATAAATCTTGTCTGCTAAAGGATGAAAAATAATGGGATTTGTAACGAATCCTTTAGTGGTCATTTTGACATGTAACATGTTTATTGCTGCAGAGCTCCACAAGATATATGAGAGAACATTAAACTTTGCGGCGGCAAAAGAGAGAAAGTGAAAGGAAAGAGGAAAGACAGCTGGGAAGGAAGGGGGTCAAGATTGAGTGAATTGAGTAGTGAATAGGGAAAATAAATGAGGAAAGACGCGACACGAATTGGGTCGGGAGACAGGGAGATTATGTGAGAAAGCAAAGGAAAGACATGGAAGGGGGGAAGGGGAGAGAGTAAAACCCATAAAGCTGTGGAATAGGGAGACGAAATTTAAGCAATCTTAGATGATGCCTCTTTCTTTCTTGTAATTCAACAGGACATACACGTAAATCCTTTGGGCAACTACCTCAGGGTTATTATGAACGAAAACACCCTAAATCTTGAAAAGACGACATCTGGTTTTCTATCTGTATTGTTCTAAATCTATGGTTTTAACAGTGATAAAAATTAACGAATTAAGTGTTATAGGTCCATATAGTCTGTACACTGTAACTGCGTAATTGCTTTGTTTTATTTTCATTGGACTTTTTAAAATCATAACTTTAGTCTAACAGTCGTCTTCCTATTCCACAGTTGTATGGGTCCCCCTGTATATTATGCCTGTATTCACTGTAGAAGAGAAATATATTCGTTTAAGAATTTAAACGCCAATTAACCAGAGATATTTTTCCACATGAAACAATTTCTAAATTAAACAAAATGAAATATAGATTTTGAAACAATGGTATTTATACATTTAAGACATACAAATGTATAAATACCAATACTTTACTGAAAAAAGATATTTTGTCAGAAACTAGTTTTAGATTTATAGATTTTGTCAACAAGTGCATAATTTACTGTTAAACTAATAAATTCAAAAATATACTTGTAATGGATTTCTTCATTCATTAATCGATTCATTAACCGATTCAGTCAGTATATATAACTGAGTAATTCATTGAATAATTAATTAATCCATGATTCATTCATTTATAAAATTATCCTTTCATTTTGCATTTGAAAAATAAACATTTAATTGGGTTTACATTCATTTATCTATTCAATTGGTTTACATATTAAATTATATTCATTACTTTCTTAACTTATTTTTTTTATTTACTAATTAAAAGAAGTGAGTGAGTTTGAATTTCGGGGAAACTTTCCATACGATTTATTATTTTTGATTTATGGCGACATTTTGTAGCAATTAATTTTCATTTAGCGGACACATCGAATGATAAATGCATAGATATATAGATAGATAGATGCATAAAAAAATAGATAGAAAGAAATATATAGTTAGATAGATACAGGGTGAGTCAAAAAAAAGTGTGATTTGCGGCGCCTGGTACAAAATTGTACCTTTTTTTGTGCAACTTTCCTGTATGGTGTTTTTTCAATATTTTTTGAAAATTTTTAATTTTTTTTGGCACTCCAATGAAAATTCGCGAATCTTTTTTTCTCTCAAAATCAAAAATTCAGAAAAAACCAGGCGCCGAAAATCACACTTTTTTTTGACTCACCCTGTAGATTGATAAATAGATAGATAGATAGATATGTAGATAGGTAGATAGATAGACAGATAAATAGATAGATAATAGATAATAGATAATAGCTAGATAGATAAAGATAGATAGATGATAGATAGATAGATGATAGATAGATAGATAGATAGATAGATATATTATATAGATAGATAGATAGATAAAGATAGATAAAGATAGATAGATAGATAGATAGATAGATAGATAGATAGATAGATAGATAGATTTTTTGTTTCTGTTTTACAATGTATATATGTAATAAATATCGTGTAACACAATATTCTGTAAACCTGCAGTACGTTCTACATTATCAACTATCAAAAGATAAGTATATATAAGCTAGGCTTTTAGGGCGCTCATCGCCCATCTTCTATTTAATTGTGAACATTTTCTCTTTGTATACATTGTAATACAAAACAAACAAGATGCGGATTTTATTTGAAATTTTTTTTGGATTTTCAACATTTAATGAAAATCGAATTTTGTTGGAGGCAAATTTTTTGAACTGTTGATCATCTATGGCTAAATCTTCCTAGGGGACATGTGAAGTCACATACAAAATTTGGCCCTAATCTGTTTAGCCATTTTAACGTTTATTGGATACAAACAAACAGACAAGCAATGTTTATACATGTAGATATGAAAATAATTGCATTATTATTACTCGATTTATTATTGCACCGGGTCATATTTTATTAATAGTACAATATTATATTTTTTAAATATTTAATAAAACTACATTATTTTGGCTGATTTCACGGAGTATGAAAAGAAATCATCATCATTGGAGTACTATTAGAGATCTCATTTCCAATTCCATAACCATGAGGTCTCGTTGGAGACCCCCATGGGCCCATATGTTCATAGGCTGGAGACCGTATTATTGTTGGAGACCCCCAGATGTTCATGAAGAGGTCCCCAATGATGTCCCAACAAAAATTTGGGGGACTCCAATGAAAATATGGGATCTACAACGAGAATATATGGGGTCTCCAGCAAAACAATGGGGGTCTCCAATGAAAATATGGGGTTCTCCAATGAAAATATGGGGGTCTTCAACGAGGAATATATGGGGTCTCCAACAAAACAATGGGGATCTCCAATGAAAATATGGGGTTCTCCAATGAAAATATGGGGGTCTCCAACGAGAATATATGGGGTCTCCAACAAAACAATGGGGTTTCCAATGAAAATATGGGGTTCTCCAATGAAAATATGGGGGTGTCCAACGAGAATATATGGGGTCTCCAGCAAAACAATGAAAATATGGGGTTCTCCAATGAAAATATGGGGGTCTCCAATGAAAATATGGGGGTCTCCAACGAGAATATATGGGGTCTCCAACAAAACAATGGGGGTCTCCAAAGAAAATACGAGGTCTCCAATGAAAATATGGGGGTCTCCAACGAGAATATATGGGGTCTCCAACAAAACAATGGGGGTCTCCAAAGAAAATACGAGGTCTCCAATGAAAATATGGGGGTCTCCAATGAAAATATGGGGTTCTCCAATGAAAATATGGGGGTCTCCAACGAGAATATATGGGGTCTCCAACACAATAATTGGGGTCTCTAACGAATATACGAGGTCTCCAATGAAAATATGGACTTTTCAATGAAAATATGGGGGTTTCAATTCAATGAAAATATGGGGTCTCCAATGAGATTATGGGTCTCCTATGAGATTCTAAGTGTCTCCAACGAAAGTATCAGGTCTCCAATAAATATATCTATATCAGTCGATCTATCATTAAATCTATCTAACTCTTTGTTAAATACCAATTTATAATGATATAATTATACAAAGAGAGTCTAGTCAACTTACTAACAATAGACCCCCCCCCCCACTAAACCTCATGACATATTATTTCCTGTCTTAAAATGTTCTTAATATTGGATTTGTTGACCGTTACAATGTTAAATATTAACTCTTCCTGTGTCAGCGAACAGGAGTTAGTTCCAAATTTCCCCGCTAGGGTTCTCACATTATCAGTTTCTCTACTTAGTCTAACTGGCCTTTGAACTAAAATATGTTCTATTTTTTAAATTTAAAGAATTTAAAGAAATGTGGATGTGGATCGCTTTAAACTTTTTAATCTATGTCCTTTTTTCTATCTAAGCTGGGAGTCTCTAAAAATTTACTACCCTAATTTATAGATTATGTATTTAACTCTATGTATTTATTAATTATTAATTAACTTTATGTATTTTTAGAATTTTTTAAAGTTACGCATCGAAGGCGTGCCAAGTTAGGCCTTAGTGCAGATTGCTAGGATCTTGCTAAAAAGATAAGTATACGCTAAACAAAGGAAAAGATTGAAATAATTGACATGTTATAATATGTTAAAACATATTTTAGCAACCAAATGTAACCTTTATAATCTAAGAACAATAACTAAGTTTTTAAGTTGTGCAATTATTTAAATATTTGCACAAAGTCCCCCCTTTCTTTTATAATGTTGTAAAAAAAAACCAAAAAAAAGAAAATTTTATTGCTTTTGTATCACACCGACACCATATTGTAAACAAGGACCGGGACCCCATAAAGATTTACTTGTAAATTCTTCCAGAATTAAACCATTTAATCCCAAATGCTGTTCATAAACAAGATTAACAGATTTACATTCTTGTTTTTTTAAAACTCATCTCTAGCATCAAATTCTAAATATCCATGTTTTTAAATAAACTTTGTTTACTTGCTGTTTATCTTTTAATGTTATTTTATAACGCAGGTGATCTTCTCACGTTATTGTTTACTGGTGATAATTTTTACATGTTATTGTTCATATGTTGTTGTTGGTGATCATCTGATGTTTATTGTGATCTCCAGTTGGCGATCATCTGAGGTTTATTGTGATCTCCAGTAATGTATTAAAAGTATAATTGTAATATCATAGCTATTTAAACATTCCTTTAGCCAATAGTGATAAAGGATGATTGTAGATTCATATATATTTTAGTTTTAGAAGATAAATATGTAGAGAAGAAAAAAAAATTGCTTTCTGTTTCTGTAAAATAGATAGGTAAATAATACCTATTTCATTTGTGAACCAGTTCTCTTTGTGTACATTGTAAAACAGAACAAACAAACAAATTTGCGGATTAAAAAAAAATCGTATACAGTATACATTATACAGAATACTGTATACATGTATACTATATACAGTATACATGTATAGTGTATACTGTATACAGGTCCCACAAAAAAATGTTGGCCAATGTATACTGTATACTAATTTTCTTTTAAATCCGCAAATTTGTTTGTTTGTTTTGCTTTACAAATTTTACATAAGTAGAACATGTTTACAATTGAAATAGGTATTTAATTACCTATCTCTTGAAAAGTTACTTATTACTGTAATTATTGTACTACTATAACACCGAAGAATACGATGTTTACATAATTATTGGTGAAATTTGATACTTTATTCGTCGCATCTCATTTCGGAAGGTGTCGGATTTCTGTCGTAAATAAATTGGAAATTATTTTCTTGTTTATATATTTATCTTCTAAAACTAAAATGTATATGAATCTACAATCATCCTTTATCAGTATTGGCTAAAGGAATGTTTAAATAGCTATGATATTACAATTATACTTTTAATAATTTCCAACAAATATGTTTCAAGTCCAGTTAGATTAAGTAGAGAAACTAGTAATGTGAGACCCCTAGCGGGGACATTTGGAACTAACTCCTCTTCACTGACACAGGAGGAGTTAATATTTAACGTTGTAACAGTCAACAGATCAAATATTAAGAACATTTTAAAACAGGAAATATTATGACATGAGGTTTGTGGGGGGGGGGGGGGATCAATTGTTAGTAAGTTGGCTATATCAACATATATTATCAGCTAATTGTTCAAATAGCGCGCGCTTAGACACTTTTATCGTAAAGTTTGAGAAATTAACGATCGGACATGGATGCTCAATTAAATATTCAATTAGCTATTCGTTAACAAAGTTATAGATCAGTAAGGGTTTAGATTGTCGAACGGCGTTTTTTAAAAGACATTTCTCATTCGTTGCTCCATATGTTTAGCTCCTAACTCGAGATTAAAAGATAGCTTTGGAAGGTTTTTAGCAAAAAAATAGGTTATTTTATTTTAGGTTAAACAGACAATCAGAAATATTTATTGATTTTAGGGCATACAAATTTAGTATACAAAGTATCCTTCAACAAAATGTATCTAATTTATCCAAACATGTTGTTCGTAACCGGTACGTGGCACAGTCCTCCCCAGCTAGAGTCCTACATACTACTGTCTATGGTCCTGCAGTACGTATTATACCCAATCATTCTTAAATCAAAAGTAAATAAAAAATAAAAATATAAGAAAATTTTACAAGCATTAAGTGTCTCACAAATCATATGTTTACTCAGGTTTTAGGAAATAACATTTTAAATACAGGGGAAAAATATTCGGCAACTTATTTTGACATTTTTAGATAATTTTTAATTAAGAATGAGGAAAATATCCGACTTTCTTCCATTTATTTCTGTCCTGAATCGGCATTTCTTGGGACCGGTTTATGTTAGTACCGTTCCGATTTTCCCTGAGTAGCCATCTAGCTATTCAGTATAAATGGAAAAATGTACCGGCCAGGCCAGAATAATTGTGCGAAAAAAACGGTCCGGTACAGGATAAATGCGAGAGGAAAACCGTGCTGGTACATAATAAATGCGAGAGAGATAACGGATCGGTAAAGCATAAGTGCGGGAGAGACGGGCCAGGCAGCTGTGGAGTCATGAATCCTGCAGCCCTGCTCCTGAATTACGGTGTCGGGAAGTGTCAGGTCATACAACGAGGGACGGAGAGTTGGCCGCATAGTTTTCTCAAGGAGAACAAAATAATCCAAAGGTTTTAAAGGGAGTTACTTGCCAGACATGGTACTTGAGCTAAAAGTGCAGAAGTACTGTGGAGATAAACTTTAGGATTCATTTAATACCAATGAGACATTTTTACATCCTACAATTTTTAAGTAAGAGCATAAAGTCACGGACAAAACTACAATTCTACAATCTAGTCCCATTGTATACAAACAGGTTGAGAAAAAATGAACTTATATCATTAAAAAAAAGTATATAAAATTCACTTTAAAATCTCACAGGGTTATGCAAATTCATTCAGCTAGGTTCGCTTGTTGGAGGTTTTCTTTATTTCAATTGTAAAGATGACATTTTGGAGAAATCTGCAAATAAAATTACAGAAAATTATCATTGATATTTAAAAAAAAAATATGTTCCTAAACAGCAAATTAGTAGATAAGATTTTTAGAAAATGTTTGGTCCGGGTTAATAACTAATTGTAAAAAACGTTTTTTTCTTTTTATCTAAATCCGACTCATAAAATATAGCATTTCCAATTGGAATTCCATTGCATGGAATTGCGCGCAACAGTTTAGGAATTGAAGGAATTGCAAAGAATTGTGTGGAGTTTACAGGGCTTGCAATTGCGCCCAAGTAAAATCCTTAATAAAATCTATATATAAATTTGGCTTGTCTGTCTGTTTGTTTGTTTGTTTGTTTGTCTGTTTGTATCCAATAAACGTCAAAACGGCTAAACCGATCGGGCCCAAATTTTTTGTGGGACATCTAGGGACCCCAGGGAAGGTTTATGAATGATCAAAATTTCAAATATTTGTCTCCATCAAAATTTGATCTTCATTAAATTTTTGAAAATTTTGAAAATCCACGAAATTTTTTTGTGAAAATCCACGAATTATTTTTGTTTTGTTTTACGATGTACACAAAGAGAACATGTTCACAATTAATTTAGAAGATGGGCGCGAAGCGCCCTCTAAGGCTAGTATTATAAACTTAACTTAACACTCTAATTTAAAAATTGTACACAGTAAAAATGTCTCATTGGTAACAAATAAATCCTGAAATATTTATCTACAATACTGCACTTTCAGCTCAACTACCATGTCAAGCAAATCACTCCCTTTAAACCCAACCATCCTCATGGGGTTCCTCATGAACAACAATTTTTTTTGTATATGAGGACTATAAGTAAAAAATTTTACTAAAAAGTTCCATCACAAAAAATATTCAATCGGTTAATGGAGTCCTCTGATCTTTTGGATCCCTCCGATCTATTGGATCCCTCCAATCTGTTGGATCCCTGCGGTCTGTTGGATCCCTCTGAATTGTTGTACCCCTCCAATCTGTTGGATCCCTCCATTCTTTTGGATCCCTCCAATCTGTTGGATTCCTCCAATTTGTTGGATATCTCTGTTCTGTTGGATTCCTCCAATCTGTTGGATCCCTCCAATCTGTTGGATTCCTCCAATCTGTTGGATTCCTCCAATATGTGGGATCTTTCCAATCTGTTGGATTCCTCCAATCTGTTGGATTCCTCCAATCTGTTGGATCCCTCCAATCTGTTGGATCCCTCCCTCTTAAACTCCTCTGGTCTGTTGGATCCCTCAAATTATTTGGATCTCCCGGAATCTAACTGTGCGGCCGGTAGAGCAGGAGTCCGTGTTTCTGACAGGCGGCGGTGACAGGGGGGCAATTATACCCAGATATACGAGGATAAATAGTCTATCTATCTATCTATCTATCTATCTATCTATCTATCTATCTATCTATCTATCTATCTATCTATCTATCTATCTAGTTAGTGTGGGGAATTGTGGAATGGCGATAAATTCTTATTCCAATTCGAATCTGACATATTTTAATATATAGTTATACTTGGAACTCAAAACTAACAAACACAACCAATAACTAACAAACAAACTCTCTCACTGAAAACAAACAAACCCTTGAACAACAAATAAACAAGCAACCTGAATACCAAATAAATACAATTAATAACAAAGAAACTCTATGTATAACAAACAAACATCGTAGATAAGAAACAACAAACAATTTCTATGGATCACAAACAAACAAACGCCATATATAATAAACAAACAAACACCTTGTATTATAAACAAACACCCACCATGGATAAAAAACAAACACACATGCCATGGATAGCAAACGAACACCATTGATAATTAACAAACACCATGAATAACAAGCAAACATAAGATATAAAAAACAATCACCATTTATAATTAACAAACACACGCCATGAATAACCAACAAATGTCATAAAAAGACAAACAAACATCATGGCTAACAAACAAACACCTTGAATAACTAACAAACTCTATGGATAACAAAAAAAAAACATAAGTAACAAACACACACCAAGGATAACAAAAAAGTGCCATTTATAATAAACAAACAAATACCAAGGATAACACACACAAATCATGAAAACAAACAAGCACCATGGATAACAAACAACCACCATGGATGATAACTAGCACCATGGATAGCAAACAAACACCATGGATAATAAACAAACACCATTGATAACAAACAAATACCATTGATAACAAAGAAACACAATGAGATAACAAAAAAGACCATGGATAACAAATAAACGCCATGACTAACAAACGAATACCATTAATAATAAACAAACAAATACAATGAATAACAAACATGTTGCAAAATTTGCGGCCTATTGTAATTTACATTGTACCCCTTTTATTTATAAATTACGCAAATCCTGTAATGCGATTAAAACCATTCCATGTTTGTAGATAGAGATATCTACGTTATACCCCTATTGTGATTGCCTATTACGTATATATATAAACCGCTCATAACTTGTAATAACCCTTTAAATAACCCACTTCTAATTTGAACTACGAAATAAAGATTGATTGAGACTCTCCTTTGATTACAACAACACGAAGTAGTCTGTGTTCTCGTTGAAACATTCAAGTGGATATCTTGCTAACTGTTTTAGCATTGATTCAAGCTAGTGTCTGATTGACATCGATTGCAGCTCATGAGATTGTGCAATTTGGCATTGAATCGAATGTAGCTTGAAAGATAGCCTGGGTCCTAGTTGAATTATACGAACGAAGGTTGTACCTAGATAATTGGTATAGACCGCTACGGATTGTGTACAAGCCTGAGAGTTAGTATTATGTTATTAGACGCTTGTGTCCCTGTGTGGCATTTAGAGCCTGTCCTGGTTGAATATAGAGTCTGAGAGTTAGTCCTATGTTATTGGACGCTTGTGTCTCTGTGTGGCATTTAGAGCCTGTCCTGGTTGAATATAGAGTCTGAGAGTTAGTCCTATGTTATTGGATGCTTGTGTCCCTGTTTGGCATTTAGAGCCTGTCCTGGTTGAATATAGAGTCTGAGAGTTAGTCCTATGTTATTGGACGCTTGTGTCTCTGTGTGGCATTTAGAGCCTGTCCTGTTTGATCATGTTAACTGATATACCTAGATAGATTGTTAAATTGTTATGGAGTAGGTATTTGCTACAAACAAACACTATGGCTAAAATTCAAATATCATTTATAATTGACAAACAAACGCAATGATTAACAAACAAACACAATGGTTAACAAACAAACACCATGGTTAACAAACAAATACAATGAATAAGAAACAAACAGACCTCATAAAATCAAATGTTAAAGAAATAGGAAATTGTAACTGCGAGTATTTACTTTTCATAGATATAATTTGATTGAAAAACAGACTAATAGACATTTATTGATAAATATAATACAGATATATAGATTGATAGATAGATAGAAAGATACATAGATAGATAGATAGATAGATAGATAGATAGACAGACAGATAGATAGATAGATAGATAGATAGATAGATAATCTATCTATCTATCTATCTATCTATCTATCTATCTATCTATCTATCTATCTATCTATCTATCTATCTATCTATCTATCTATCTATCTATCTTTTTAGCCATATATTTTTCTATATATAAAGAGTTACCACAAAAATAATGAAACTTTGGAGACACCTGTACAGAATGCAGCTGTAAACTTGTTACTTTCGGTGCCAAATCATTTAGCAGAACATTTTCAGACTTTTTTAATGTGTAAAATACTAAAAAGAAACTAATTCTGAAAACGTATCCACCCCAAAAGTAGGAGTTTTAAACGTCGACTTGCGCTCAAACTCAGGATTTACCGATCTTTAAAAAGAAAGAAGTTTTCCACAACCCTACATACTTAGTTCAACTACCTTACATAGCCGGTCACTCCCTTTAATACATTTTTGATCGTCTAATCCTTTGTGGGTAATCTTATTATAAAAAGCTAAAAATGAGTGTATTTTTGTTGTTACAAAGCAAATATTAACTAGTCACTTATTAAATCACTAATTTAGTGAAATGGGTCTGTTTACGCTGCACAGCTGCTGTGTCTTATGCGTATAAAATCCAATTGGAGAAATAATATCCGTTTATCTCTGATGCGATCTTGTTTATTTATATTTATCTTTATTTAAAAACAAAACAAAAAAGAGTATTTATAATATTGAGCGAACTGTATATATCGTCGGTTTAATGATTATAAATGTGTTGATATTAATCAAACCTAATTGATATTTATACATAGCTTAATAGTTTTATCTATCTATCTATCCAACCTTCTATCTATCTATCTAATCGTCTATTTATCAAATATGTTTCTAAATAAATATATTAAGTTGATAAATTGCTTCGTTAATATTTATTAATGTTTGTACAAGAATACTAAAGGGTTTAAAAACTGCCCTTAAATTTTAATATCTATAATTTTTAAGTGTCACAAAAAAACTGTATGTCCCTGAGACTGTATTCGTGAGATTATGTATGCACGTGGTTCTGTATGTCTGGAGACTGTATGTCAAAGAGACTCATAAGATTGTATGTCCGTAGGACTGAATCAGTTCAGGTCCTATGTCCATTAGTCTGTGTCTGTGTGTCTTTGTGACTGTATGTACGTGAGACTTCATGTCCCTGAGAATATGTCCAAGTCCGTTAAACTGTATGTCCGAGAAACTATATTCTGAAGTATGTCTGTACGTATGTACGTGATTTTCTATGTCTGTGTCCTGGTGGTCCAACGTTCGTGAGACTGCATGTCTAAACGTCTAAAATGTCATATGTCAGGATGACTGTATGTCCTTAAATTAGTATGTTAGGGAAAATGTATGTTATAAAGACAGTATGTATGTCAGGCTCCATGTCAGTAAAACCGTATATCTGTAAGTTTGTATTTTCATGACACTGTATGTCAATAACGATTTATGTCCGCGAGACTGTATGTCCGTGAATTTGTGTGTCCGTGTGTTTGTACGTCCATGTGTGTGTATCCCCCTCTGAGTTTGCTCTATTAAAGTGTCAGAAAGATTGTTCTAGAAATTTACCGAGAACATTTAGATTAGACCAGCAGATAGATAGATAGATAGATAGATTGGTAGATAGATAGATAGATAGATAGATAGATAGATGTTTAACAAAAAGAATGATAGATGTATTCAGACAAATCGATTTAAAGATAGAAAGATAGATAAATAGAAAGATTGGCATTTAGATAGATAGATAAATAGATGTTTGACAAATAGAAAGATAGATGTTTTCATACAAATCGACAAATAGACTTACTGACAGATAAACAGACAGATTGATAGATATATAGAAAGAAAGATGAATTTATAGATATAAAGGTATATAGATAAATGTGTCTATTTGTGGTTAGAAATTCCTATTAGGTTAACAATCTATCATGAGTAAATCACTTTTTCACCATGCAATATGTATTCAATTATTTATAATATGTATTCTTTTATTATTTAGAATTTTTTTTAAATCTCAATAATGATTATGTGCACAATTTATTTTAAAATTGTATTCGCTGTTTTCTTTAATTCATTGAAAGTCAAAATAAAGATCATCTTATATGTTGATCAAACTTGTTATTCATTATTTTTGATAAAACATCTGATCGACAAAAATGTGCCTAACAAAAATTCCAGATAAGTCAGGAGAGGTTATAAAGAAAATTATGAACTTTTGAATTTTTGAAAACCGCTTTGGAAATAGCAGAATTTGGACTTTCACGAGTTGACACTGCACCCAATCTAACAGTCGCATGATCAGTGCCAGCATAACAGTTACTGTATACGCATTCAGTCTTACAGTCCAGTCTGGACTACCCAGTTTAAAGTTGACCCAGCACGTTTAATGCAACAAATGCGATCTGGAAAGATTACAGTAACTGTACTTTATTATTGTTTGTATTATTTGTTATTTTTTGCAATTTGAATACCATTATTTAGATAGCACACAAAGTTTTCTGCTGTTAATGGCACTCCGTCAAAGTTGTAAAGGGTACCGATGTAAGTCGAACATTCCCTTCTCTGCATGAAGCAAGGTACTAATGCAAGGAAAGTTATTTCAGAGGTGTACGCATCTTTTGTGTCTTTTGGCGGAAAAGTAAACACAAGACGGATGTCACAGCCTGACATGAATCCATTTTCAAAAAAATAATCTATTAAATATTACAAATTCATCCCAGAAAGAACTGGTTTCAATATGTACGCAGAGTATACGCGACCGCAATTAACTTTCCTTGCATTAGTACCTTGACATGGAGGGTCATTTTAGATTAAGATTGATCTACTGTCATACCAAATGCATTTATGCCTGAATGCATTTTTTGTAGTTTCTTCTTTAAATCTTTAAATTTTTCTTTGAATATTTAATTTTACAGTTATCCTACTTGAAAATATGTATATATTGGGCCATATGCCTTTATATATACATCTTGATACTTGTATACATATAAAAATATATATATATTTTCTTTTTATTAAAACGCAAATTGAGGCTGGCTTCCAGACTATAAGCCATTTCGCAATATTGTAGCCATATTTCAGCCATTTTCCATAATTTCCATACATTTTTGTGCTTTCTATTTTCCATAGTTTCCATTCATTTTTGTGCTTTCTATTTTTCATAGTTTCCATACATTTTTGTGCTTTCTATTTTTCATAGTTTCCATACATTTTTGTGCTTTCTATTTTTCATAGTTTCCATACATTTTTGTGCTTTCTATTTTTCATAGTTTCCATACATTTTTGTGCTTTCTATTTTT
>NW_019402183.1:171704-190702 GCF_000591075.1 Eurytemora carolleeae
ATTTAAGCCGCCCAGAGTAATAAAAAATCCCTCACGCACCTCTGCCCCTTTAGTAAAAGTAAATTCAACCTATATGAAGCATAAAGTCTGAACGCGTCAACCTTTTTGCACCGGCAAGTCCTGTCAGGGCTACAAGGTACAGTAAAAACTGGGACCGAAAAGGTTGACCTGGCTCGGGTAAATAATAAATAACCGCTGGTTTAAAGATATGAAAATCATGCGATCTTGAATGTAAAAGGGATGGAGCAAAGCATGTAATTACGAATTAAAGGGACTGTAATCATAATTTCAAGTGACTCCCGATGAAAAAAATGCAAATCCTGATTCACAACGGCACCCTGAAACTCTATGACATATCAAGGTTGTCGGAGTTATTCTCATTAATCATACGAAAATGCTTCTTTGTTGTTGTACACTTTGTTTTAAGTTAAGTAAATATTAATATTCACTTTCTTGGCTTTTTGGAAACCGACTTTTAATGTTTAATAGTCGGTATTGTCGAGGGACACAAGGAACGCATCAGCTGTGTTGAGTTCACACTATACGTATCGTAGGGTTGCTAAGATAAAGGGGGAAAAAAGTTACAAAAACTCAATTCCTTTACGAAGTTTCTAGCTAATTATTATTTATTTAGAGAGTTTTCTGTTTATCAATAGATTTTTCCGTATTTTTTTTTCAGAGATTTTCCGGACCTTGACACTAACTAATATTTATTTACAATAAATCCATTTTTCTGCGCTGGTTAAAAACGTCAAACACCTTTTTTCGCCTTGCTTAAATTATTCTGTTTCTAACAAATATGATTTAAAATCAAAGTTGTTCTGTTTTTTTTTTATTTTGTGGCTCATTAGAGTAATAAAAAATCCCTCACGCACCTCTGCCCCTTTAGTAAAAGTAAATTCAACCTATATGAAGCATAAAGTCTGAACGCGTCAACCTTTTTGCACCGGCAAGTCCTGTCAGGGCTATAAGGTACAGTACAAACTTTAAGCTAGAAAAAGATGTATACAATATGAAAGAAAAAAGATTACTGTCCCTTTAAGCTAGAAAAAGATGTATACAATAAGAAAGAAACAAGATTACAGTCCCTTTAAACTAGAAAAAGATGTATACAATATGAAAGAAAAAAGATTACAGTTCCTTTAAGCTAGAAAAAGATGTATACAATAAGAAAGAGACAAGATTACAGTCACTTTAAGCTAGAAAAAGATGTATACAATAAGAAAGAAACAAGATTACAGTCCCTTTAAGCTAGAAAAAGATGTGTACAATAAGTAAGAAACAAGATTACAGTCCCTTTAAGCTAGAAAAAGATGTATACACTACGAAAGAAACAAGATTACAGTCCCTTTAAGATAGAAAAAGATGTATACACTAAGAAAGAAACAAGATCACAGCCCTATAAAGCTAGAAAAAGATGTATGCACTAAGAAAGAGACAAGGTTGCAGTCCCTTTAAGCTAGAAAAAGATGTATACAATAAGAAAGAAACAAGATTACAGTCCCTTTAAGCTAGAAAAAGATGTATACAATAAGAAAGAAACAAGATTACAGTCCCTTTAAGCTAGAAAAAGATGTATACAATAAGAAACAAGAATGTAAGGCAAGGAAAGTCAATTGCGGTTGTGTATACTCTGTGTACATATTGAAACCAGTTCTCTTTGGGGGAATTTGTAAACAATAATAGATGCATCAGTGTTCGTTCAGTATTCGANTAAGAAAGAGACAAGATTGCAGTCCCTTTAAGCTAGAAAAAGATGTATACACTAAGAAAGAAAGAAGATTACAGCCCTATTAAGCTAGAAAAATATGTATACAATAAATTTAAGCCGCCCCTCAAATTCTTTAAATTCGGCCTCTGATAAGATAAATAATACATATGTTCGAAAATGAAATCAAGAATCATCAAAAATTAATTCTCACTTCTTATTACTTATTGCAGTTTTCTTTAAAGTCACATTCTATGTGGGTAAACCTTTGAAAGAAAAATCTATGTAAGAAAGTTGCACGGGAACAACGTTTTAGATAAAAAACTAGAAACTTGGGGAAAAGTCCCAAAACAAAATATAATCGGAAAAAGTCCTGGGATTTGGGTTCCTGGAACTTTTTTTTCAACCACCTTTAATTTTGAGAACTTTTTTTCATAGGACTTTACCGCAAATTTTTTTTTACTTTTTTCAAAAAAAATGTTTAGAGCAATTTCTTCGTGGTTACCCCTCAGAAATATGCTTAGATGAATATTTGAAGAGATGTGAGAACACCCTATATAACATGCTTACACTGCTTAATCTAATGTTATTGAGTTTTATTCATACCTCAGTTCAAAGTACATTGTGACAAAGGTACGGCCACGGAACAAAAAGGAAAATGTGCAATTGCACACTTTACACTGAGATACAGATTGGTATGAAAATTGTGCATTCATTTTCAAGACCAGGTCGACTATGAAGTGTTGCCACGCTTGTGTTTTTAGTTTTAGCTTCTTAAGAACGATCAAGTTTCAGATTATATAAGGAGGTATTGAAAAATTTATGTGATGCAATTTTTCATAATTGTCTAGATCTATGTGATAAACTACAGTAAACAAAATTAGCAAACATCAACCACCAACCAATCATATAATAATCGATAAATACGTTCTCTCCTTCATAATTATTAAATAACGACAACGAAAAATAAAGTAAAAATTATACAGTAATCTAATTAGATGGTTAGGAACATATTTCTCAAAAGAAATTTTGTCAATAAATCAATGCTAAAATTGATTATTTCGTTTTCATTATTATATTGAATTTCTTATTTTCTTTGAATTTATTCGCAGATTTCTTCAAATTCTTCAAATGTCGTCTTTTCAATAATAATTCTAGAAAATCTGCAGAAAATCTTTGTGAATAATGAGAAACCAGAATAATGAGAAAACAGAAACTAATAATTGACCAAGATTACTTACTTTCGATGAAAATTAAATTGTCACCCCCTGACATTGGTAACAAATTTATTACAAGTAAAGTTCGAGATCAGATAAAACTGTTAAAAGAAAAAAAATACTTTTTTGTTACTTCACCTAATTTATAAAAAATTCAGTTTTTTCATGCTTCGCATCAGGATAATTAAGTTTAACTGTCTTAAATGGCGCGTAGGGACTTAATTTCTTCCCTATAATTTAAAAATTTGACCAACCACACCCCTTTCTTGGGGTTTTGTACTCATTTGAGTAACCACAAAAGTTGGGTCTGTTCTGTTCGTCGTTTTGACGTTTATTCCCAATAGACGTACACAGACAAGAAAATAAATATATAACGGAATAAATATATAACGTGATAAACTGTTTTTGGTTTTCCGAAGTTTACAATATAATAGAATAGAATTTATGGTGTCGGCTATATCATTTATAAACCTACTGGGGTAATAATTTAACTGGTATTCCAGTATACCTTCCTTATCCTTTCTTCTCCTTCCAACTCCTATTATCTCCTTTCTTCTCCTTCCTACTCTTTCCTTTTCCTTCCATCTTCTTCCATCTCCTTCCTTCTCCTCCCTTTTCCTTCTTTCTCCTTCCTTCTCCTTCCTTGTCCTTCCTTCTCCTTCCATCTCCTTTCATCTCCTTCCATCTCTCTCCGTCTCCTTCCTTCTCCTTCCGTCTCTTTCCATCTCCTTCCTTCTCCTTACTTCTCATTCTTTTTCTTTCTTTCTCCTTCCTTTTCCTTCCTTGTCCTTCCATCTCCTTCCTTCTCCTTCCTACTCCTTCTTTCTCCTTTCTTCTCCTTCCTTCTCATTCCTTCTCCTTCCTTCTTTATCCATCTCCTTCCATCTCCTTTCATATTTTTCCATCTCCTTCCTTCTCCTTCCTTCTCCTTTCTTCTTCCTCCTTCTTCTTCCTTCTCCTTCCTTCTCCTTCCTTCTCCTTCCCTCTCCTTCCTTCTCCTTCCTAGTCTTCCTTCTCTTTCCATCTTCTTCCATCTTCTTCCCTCTCCCTACTTCTCCTTCTTTCTCCTTCCTTCTCTTTCCTATCATACCCCCCCTTTTCTCTAAAAAAAAGTTTGTTGGCTGTTGTTTGCTTAATTTGCTTAACTCTCATCTCTCTTCTTTTTAAATATGATAATGATTAAACGCCATAATTTTCCTTTTTGTTTAGTAATTTCGAAACTTTAAAATATGTTTTTAATTTGGAATTTAAAAACAAAAAAAACAATGAGTCTAATAAATTATTAAATTAATTCTTGGGAAAGTTTGAGGCGTTTATATATTTAAATCCGTGGCTTATTTTTTATCTAGGTGGTGGCCTGTGTTTGCCTTTAATCAGGATTCTTTTAACAAAGATAAACATTATTTTATTCTTTAGTATATTAGTAATATAAAGTGTCTGTTATCTTACGCTGTTCATTTTCTTAATCGAACTTTGGTGGCATTATTCAACAAATTGGAGTTTTACGGTTTTAAGGGGCCTGAGCTTTAAATTTTAGAATAAAATATCCTTAATCCCGATCGGTTAATTAATCTGGAGATTAGTAACAAGAGGAGACAAGCATTGTTTAATCTGGAGATTAAGAAAAAGAGTGGATCAAGTATTAATCCCGATATTCACCATTCAAAAGTTCTCAGCTCTGTTAACCATCTCAAAGATGCACAACTAACCGTATCTAAACGCTCAAAAATGTTTCTTTTTGTCGATTATTTAAGGAAATGAAAGCGCTATTTTAAGTGACCCTTCATTCTAAAATGCTCGATTCACATCAATACCATTGAAACCTGAATCTGATCAAAACTGTTGAATGTACTAGGTTGTTTTTCTGATTTAAAAGTCTTTATTTCTGTGAATTTCACCAGTGGTTCTTATAAGCAAGAAATGCGCAAGTAACCACAAATGGAAATAAACAGTATAAAGAAAGCATACTTGTTAAGACAACGCTTTAAAGGGTACCATTGTAAATCGGGCCATCTTACCATGAAGAGTCATTTTAAATAACGCTTACAGTCTATTTAAAGGCGGTTTTTATATGAGATTTGACTTAGAACCTTTCAGTTAATCCTTCTAATTTCTCATTTTAGAAAAATTGTTATACCTTTTTTTCAGACTGAGATTTTTAGATAGGTTTAAAGGAGTGGGGCAACGTGATTTTTAGTGAAACAAATTTATCATTTTTAATCAGTGGCTTCTCTGTATGGGTGTTTGCGGACATAATTAAGTAATTAAGATTATGACAATTTTCAGAATTTAGCATATTTTAAGACAGAAAAACGACAATATTTTCCTCAATGTTGATCAGATAACGGTATAAATGGTACCTTTGTAAATTGGACATTCAAGTCTTTAAAGGGACTGTAAAGGATAAATAAAAGAGGGTATAGAATGAAACCTGAGAATCTCAGGCGTTAAACGATACATATAAGACATCTATCTGATGTTCCTGTCTCGAGAAATTGACATAAAACTACTAATTTAATTCGAAACAAGCGCTTTTCTGACCGATGGTAACCTAATATCTCTTCGTAAATCCTTTTCTCTGATTGGTTCAGATTTTTCCCGGGAAATTCAAATTTCCCTGCAGGGTTAAAAAGAGAAAGTTTAATATTTAAGTAGCAACTCATTATTTTACAGAACTTTTCAGCTTTAACTTAAATTTCGCGCATTCTTTAGTTTTAGACTCTGGTCTACAAAAACAAATTAGTGAGTTAGTGCTGTAAAATACAGCCCAAGTAGATGCTACACTTTAATGCCTTATCTTGAAAATTGATGCAATGTTTCCCAGCGGTTTGAACCTAGTTCAAGGAGGGCATCTTCAAATACGTCAAAAGTTTCTTTAACAAAAGAATTTCCAATGAATTCAAAGTTTGTGTAAACAAAGATAGCGACGTATATTTCAAAAGAAAGCGACAAACATTTAGTATTTGTTCAGAGAATAAGAATTACTTGAATTATTTATGAAATGGATTATAGGCGTGATGTTAGGCCCCGTTTCCGATTAACAATAGTACACTATAAACCTTGGTCTGATGAAAAATACATCCTTATTATTTAAAACATATCGTGAAATTTCAATCTAATATGATGGGGGACGCTCTGTATAAATTGTATTATCTCATCAAATATTTACCTTATCTCTTCAATTTTATAATTAATCATAACTCATAATCCATATAGTCCGACCATATCCGAATTCCATAAAAAGAATTTATTTTTTTAATGTCGACGTAAAGATGACAGTACACAACGGTACCCTTTAATGATTTGTCTGATCAATTGTATGAATTAGATATCAATGTTCATAAATTTTAATTTTATTATTTTTAATTGTGATTTCTCTACAAAAAGTGACTTGCCAGATTTTAATAAATAAGAAAACTTTTATATAAAAAAAATTTAAGCCTAGAAAACAACAATATCTTTCACATTATTGATCAGATAATGGTTTAAAAGGTATTGTTGTGAATCGGGCATTACCGTCATAGTATTTCGAGTCGTGACATTCACACTTGAAATAACGCTTACAGCCTGTTTATTATACAGCAGGACCCATCAAATTGTAAGATCAATGAAGACCTCAAGTTCTGAGTTTAAATAGTTCAATGAACATGAAACTAGGGCTGGACATGTTCCAACTTTTTCAACCCATTTTGCTAACAGTTAGTTCCAACCGTTTTAAAATAAAATCTCAGGTAGCCGTAAGTTTCAGAGGGTAAGAACGAAACTTCGTTTCGTTAACGGTATTTTCCGTTAGTTTTTAACTTTTATTAACAGCGTTAACGTTTTTTGTCGTTTGTTAACGTACGCTTTCGTTTATTTTCGAAAACCTCAGTTCCCTTAACAAAACTTTGCCCAGCCATGCATGAAACACAGCAATTGTACACAAACCCATTTCACTTTGTATACTGATTTTTAAGCTGGGGGTGTATAACTTTTCACTTTAAACAACTTTAATCCACATTTTCATGGATCCCACTGTAAACACAGATTCTTCGCTTAGATAAGCAGAATAATTATAACCCCAACATCAAGGTTTCGTTCATTAACTCTCCATTTAAAAAACAGGAAATATTCAAGATGTGATAATTAAGCGATCGGTACTAAAATACCGTATTTTACGAATAAACACACTAATGAACGAGTGGCCATTTTGGTCCCCATGTCCCTGTTTGATCTTTAAATTATATACGAGGTCCCCATATGGCACATGAACATTGGGACCGTCCACATGAACATTGGGACCGTCCACATTTCTTATTTTGGTCCTACTTTGAACGTGTAAAACTATACTAATTCACATAGATTCAGTCTCATCAATTTTAAGAACTTTGAATTTTCGCAACGCCTTGGGCGTAGATTTTTTACCACTCTAACTCACTTTTGCTTCTCTGTTATAGCCCTTTACATGAACATTTTAGCAATATATAGAGCACTGTTGTTAGCGTTGGTTATAAAAAGTAAAGCAAACAGATATTGTATGCTTAGCAGTTAAATACCATAGAATATAGTAATACTATCATTGAGTAATAACAATCAGATAGAGATTAGATGTCGTCTTTTCGAGATTTAAGGATTTTCGTTCACCAGAACCAGAAGCCAAAAGTATGCCACGTTGAATGACAAGACAGAGAGAGATCATGCGCATAACTCGTTTTGGCTTCTGCCTCATGATTTTTGTGAGCGAAAAACTCCTAAATGTTGAAATAACGACAACTAGTGTTCTATCTGTATTGTTATTAATCTATGACTACTATGATATCCGTATTATGAATCAACTAGACTAATCACTATAGAGGTTGATTGATTGATGGGTCGATACCTTGATTGATTGATTGATTGCTTGATTGGAGTAAAAAGTTTGGTGAAGAATTGTTGATTGTTTTCGGTTTGTTTTATCCCAGAACTTTCTCACACGATACTTATAATAGCTGATGAACCAGGGGGGAAGAAACTTGATTGATATATTGATAGATAGATAGATAGATAGATAGATAGATAGATAGATAGATAGATAGATAGATAGATAGATAGATAGATAGATAGATAGATAGATAGATAATGTTCTCTGCTGTGGATGTACAGAAGACAAGGAATACATTTTTATCAATTAAGAAAATTTGAAATTAGAAAAAAAAATATAAAAAAAAAATTGCTTTCTTGTTTTACCTGAGCTAGCAGGAAACAATTCAATATACTCTTTTAAAAACATGCTTTAATATAAGGGTTTTATATTGACCAACATTTACTGATTTGACCATAGATAAGTTAACAATATCAGATAGGACAGTAGATGTCGTCTTTTCAAGATTTAGAGTTGTTTTCTTTCACAATAACCCTGAGCTGGGAACTTTAGAATGGATAACCTTTAATCCCGACTGCTTAATCCGAATATCCACTGTGGAAACTTAAAATTTTAGTCCGTAATCCACTATTTTTCTTTCTCTTTGGATATCTGTACATTGTTTTCTCCAATGAGAGTGCAGGAATATAGTTCGTAAACTGTATGGACCAATGACAGCCTTGAAAATAAATTCTACCGGCAATAAAAAATATGTAATAATACGTTTGAGATTTTTTAAAAACAATTTTAACCAATGAATTAATGTGTGAGAAATTAAGTGAAGGCCCTTCCAGTCAAGAAAACGAACAAATCTGGCATTCCTAGAATCAAATTTGTTGATCTTAATAATTATCTCGAGACAAACATAATCTAGAGATTATGATAGTCTTTAGATTAGCAAAAAGAGAGGATTAAGCATTAATCCTGGTATTCACCATTCTAAGGTTCCCAGCTCAGAGCTATATTAAATAAATAGAAATATGTAAAATCATTTCAAATGAGTTTAATTTAATTCTTTCCTTTAAGGATTTTATTTTGGTCCAAATTTAATAATCTGTAAACATTTACAAATATAACTCGATAACAAATAATGTAATTTAATAAACTCTTTAATTCAAAAGTAAAACAACTTTACTTTACTAATCTTATTTAAAAGTTTTCCATTCTGATATTTTATATTTTTAAATATGAATACCTCATCCTACATTTTGTTGGCAGTAACTTTAAAGATACAAACAAATTTGATAATTTAAAGGGAGTGACCGGCTATGTAAGGTAGTTGAACTTTAAACATTTTAAAAAACTAATTCTGAAAACATATCCACCCCCAAAGTAGAAGTTTTGAACGTCGAATTTGCGCTCAAACTCAGGATTTACAGCTAGATCTTTAAAAAGTTTAATATGTCTCGAATGACCCCGAAAGAAGTTTTCCACAACACTGCATACTCAGTTCAACTACCTTATATAGCCGGTCCGTCCCATTAAAGCCTTTAGTCCAGTCATTTGTGAATAACTTTTTAGCAATATTGTTCAAAAAGGTTTGTTCTGTTAATTTGAGATTGTTTAAAAATGGTTTTGTGAAACTATATTCATAAATTCTTTAAATTAAAGAACTGATTCTAGACAAATTCATTGCTTGCATGTTCCATTCACAATGGTACCCATGAAATCCAATTCACAACGGTACCCATCAAATCCAATGCACAATGGTACCCATCAAATCCAATTCACAATGGTACCCATCAAATCCAATTCACAATGATACTCCCATCAAATCCAATTCACAATGGTACCCATCAAATCCAATTCACAACGGTACCCATCAAATCCAATTCACAACGGTACCCATCAAATCCAATTCACAATGGTACCCATCAAATCCTATTCACAATGATACCCATCAAATCCAATTCACAATGGTACCCATCAAATCCAATTCACAATGGTACCCATCAAATCCAATTCACAATGGTACCCATCAAATCCTATTCAAATGATACCCATCAAATTCAATTCACAAAGGTACCCATCAAATCCAATTCACAATGGTACCCATCAAATCCAATTCTCAACGGTACCCATCAAATCCAATTCTCAACGGTACCCATCAAATCTTTGTCAGATCAATTATGAAATAGACATCCATGTTTTTAAACCAGATAAACGACTTTTTATTCTAAATAATTGATTAGATGAAGATTTCAGAGGGACCATTGTGAATAAGACATGCCTTTCTTTTCTGAAATGGAGGGTTACATAAAATGTCGTGTTCCTTTAATCCTAGTTTAATGATTAATGAAATAATGTTTGTTTTCAAGACGGGGAATGAGAACAACACGGTCAAAATAGTAATTCAGGTGATTTGAAATTTTTCAGTTTAAAACAGAAATCAGAAAAGTGTGAAAAAGAAAGACGACCTTCAGACGCAAGTTATGACTTTAGATAGTCCAATGAACATTAGACACAGCAATTGTAAACAGCCCTTTTAACTTGATTTTTTAAGTTACTAAAATATATCTTTTTGCTTTGTAACAACATTAAATGCACTTAAGTATTGCTATAATGTCTTCCTATTTCACAGTTTTCTGATTTTATCAAAGCAAAGCATATCAAACGAGATATATCAAAACAAAACATATCAATACAAATATCTCCTACATAATGTATCAAAACAAAACATATCAATACAACATATCTCCTACATAACATATCAAAAAAAGCATATCAATACAAAAAATATCTCCTACATAACATATCAAAACAAAACATATCAATACAACATATCTCCTACATAACATATCAAAACAAAACATATCAACACAACATATCTCCTACATAACATATTAAAACAAAACATATCAATACAACATATCTCCTACATAACATATCAAACAAAGCATATCAATACAACATATCTCCTACATAACATATCATAACAAAACATATCAATACAACATATCTCCTACATAACATACCATAACAAAACATATCAATAAAACATATCTCCTACATAACATATCAAAACAAAACATATCAATACAACATATCTCCTACATAACATATCAAAACAAAACATATCAATACAACATATCTCCTACATAACATATCAAAACAAAACATTTAAAAATAATCGCTTAAAAACTTTACAAATTTAACATTTCTTCTACAAAATAATCAATGAAACTTATTAAAACAAAACGTTTAAAAACAAATATCGAAATAAAACATTTCAAAAAAAATCTAAAAAAAACATTTCAAATCTAAGCATTTCAGATAAAATCATATATAAAACATCATATCAATAAAAAAAGATAAATATAAATAAAAAATATATTTATCAGGCCCCTGCCTCCTCCTCTGGTGAATGTGTGGAACCTGAAACCAAGCACAGACGAAACACTCCACAAATAATTGTTCAGGTTAAAAAAGAAAAATATTTAGAAATTTTAAATTTTGTCGTTGTTGTTCACCTGTTGTTTTTTTTTCAAATAACTTTGTAAACACGTTGTGGAATGTTTCCTCCTTTGTGTGTAACCCTCTGAAACCTCACAGATGTTTTAAATGGTGTTAATAAATGTCGTCGTCCGCCTAATTTTCTCAAACGTAAATAAAGTAAAATATACAGAGCGTCCAATCATATTAGATTATCTTCAAGTTTTAGCGCCAAAATAAAACAATAATACCCTAAAAAACTAGTTTTTTTTCGCAAGATAACTCTTATATTAGCCTTATGAAATTTTTCAAAGTGATTGATTCTTCTTTATATTTTTTCTGATTAGTCCCGAAAATCGTAATTTAGACCGATTACCGATCTTGTATGATGTGGGACACCCTGTAGATACAGAGCGTCCCATTTAATATCATTCTTTAAAGTCTTTTGTTTTCTCTCAAAAATTCCAATTTGAAGAAGCGAATCCCTATCAACCAGGGGCGCGCGTCTAAAGGATGTCATTGGGACGTCATCAATTACCAATGCGACGTCCATGGACGTCATCTTTTAGGTGTTGAGGACGTTGCAGGGACCTTAAACGCACACTTTTTTTTACGTCCTCACGACCTATCTTTAAACGTCACTTTGGACGTCATAATGACAAAACTTTTGACATCTAAATGACCAAACTTTTGATGTCTAAATGACCAAACTTTTGACATCTAAATGACCAAACTTTTGACATCTAAATGACCAAACTATTTCTACGTAATTATCCTACACTTAACCATAGATCAGAGACTAATTTATTATCTTTGTCAGACCAGTATGAGACCAGTTAGTTAAGCTGACCTAACCGACTAAACCTGACCTAACCTAACCTAACCCGACCTAACCTGGCCTTACCCGACCTACGGGGACTGGTAATTTTCAGACCAGTAAGGTATCCTGACGTAACCCAACCAATCTTGACCAAATCCGACCTAAGTGGACTAGTAAGGTTAAGATCAGTATGAGGCCAGTTAGGTAACCCGACCTAACCCGACCTAACCTGACCTAACTCGACCTACGGGGACTGGTCATGTCCCGACCAGTTATATAATCTGTTGTAACCTGACCTAACCCGACCTAACGCGATCTAAGTGGACTGGTCATGTTCCGACCATTTTGGTAATTCTACGTAATCCCAACCTAACCTGACCTATCTCTGGGACTGGTTGCGCGACGTCGCTGTTTTCTAGGGCATATACTGCAGGGTTACCCACAAAGGATGAGACTATAAAGACGACCCAAAACTATAAAAATATGACAAATTAAAGCATGCTTTTTGGTTTCTGCATTTAATTAAGTATTTAGATTTTTTACTAAATGATTTAGCACAGAAATAAACCTTTTTGGCTTACAAGAATAACCCTGTACAGACTACAGACACAGTCGTCTCTAAATACTCATCCTTTGTGGGTAACCCTGTATTTATAAATATGAGTGATAAGGCGATAATGAAAAAATAGCCTGTATGTTCCTAAATGTGTTCTGCCTTTTTTTGTGCCTTAAAAATTAAAGTATTTAAATGATTTCATTCACAATTATAAAATTTTCGGTTTAATAAATAAAATGAAAACTAACACAAATTCTTGATATCTCTGGTAATTTTAAACGCACATAAAAAGCAGACCACATGCTGGAAATGGCTGGACTATGGCTATTTTGTGATTATTGTTTCATCAATCATATTTGTAAAATTGACGCACAATTGCCGTTAACTTTTAATACTGCATCAGAAAATTGTAAGGTAGTGTGTTATTAACANGTGGGACTTGGGTTTTTCTTTATAACTTAAAAACGGCTTACACTAGAATGTTTTTTAAACTTCCTAGATATGAACCATTTTTTCAATTTTTTATGCAAAGGGTATATACAGGGTGTCCCAATAAACATGGGAATTCAGAGACGAAATTCGATATCGTCTTTGTAAAGAAATAGTGTTATGCTACCTAATTTCAATGGTCAAAATAAATTTATGTCTGATATTTTATGTAAAAAGTAAATGACTGTTTTGTTATCCTGCAAAACGTTGTATGATTTTTTTGTAAGAATTCTGCAAGATAAACAGTGAAGAGAAACAACTGTACTGTATTTGTATACACGAATCTCTGTAATTGTTATGTACAACACAGTATGCAATAAAAATATAAACAAACAAATTCTTTGCAAATTCTGAACTCTAGCAGACAGATTATAGTTTTCATATTAGGCATCATAATACTAAATCAAAAATCATTTACAAAGACGATATCAAAATCGTCGCTAAATTCCCAAGTTTATTGGGACACCCTGTTTTATAGGATGGAATTTAAAATTTTATATCTTTAAGATTCCAGCCAACATGTGAAAGAGGAGCCATTAACTGAATTTAAAATTGTATATCTTTAAGATTCCAGCCAACATGTGAAAGAGGAGCTATTAACTGAATTTAAAATTTTATATCTTTAAGATTCGAGCCAACATGTGAAAAAGGAGCCATTAACTGAATTTAAAATTGTATATCTTTAAGATTCGAGCCAACATGTGAAAGAGGAGCCATTAACTGAATTTAAAATTGTATATCTTTAAGATTCGAGCCAACATGTGAAAGAGGAGCCATTAACTGAATGTGATGCTGAAAATGTTGAAGATGAACCAGAAAAGACTACAGGGACTGTGAACGAAATTTTAATTTGCTGTCGTTTTTACAACGGTATCCTTAAAACCTTTCTTCACGCAAAAATTTCGTGATATCCTTATTCCTATGGCTGAAAATTGAGTTCCAGGCAACTTGAGGTTCGAGTGTACAGTACTCCACGCTTGTATAATTGAAAGGTTCTGTTGTAAATCGAATTCATAATTGTCAATACTTTGAAGAGCTTGAGTTAAACAATAAACTTTAAAGTCTAGAAACACATCAGTTCAGTATTTCATCCTTAAACATTTAAAGTCTGCCAGGAAATTAGAAGAATTTTAAACTTTTTAGCCACAACCTGTAGAATATGGAATTGCAGCCTGGGGGAGAAATAAAAGTCCTGAAATGAAAAACTAGCTTGCTCCAAAAACGTGCAGTTAGAATTATTGATAAAGCGAAAACAGCTTCACATAGGGATCCTCCTTTCTTTAAGTATTAAATCCATAAGTTCAATGATTTGATCCTGATTTTAATCAAGCAACATTTATGTAGAAATACACGAAAAACCTTCTACCCTCCTTATTTAACAACACTTTTAAAAAATCGCAAAATATGATAAAAAATAATCTGCCACTTGATTTAAAAAGAAGTGCCTCGTTAGGCATATTCAAAAAAAGTTTCACGCTTGCATATCAAAGGGCAATTAACCCTCTTGTTCTCTTGTTATTCTTGCAAAAAATTAATATAAATGTTTAGATAATTGAACATGCTTAATTTCATTCTGTTAAACGTACTAAACTTTAAATCTGAGAAATCAATTGTTTTGTTATGCTGCACCTCGGTCTCTCTAAATTTAACTAGTAATCCCTGACTTATTGTAAATTTTCAAAACCTAGTAATATTTATTATATTGTAAGCGTTTTAAAATATCAATTAGGTGGGGATAATACCCAAAACAGCAAATAGCTAATCTCCACCTAACTAATTGCCATAATGCAAAAAATATAAAAAAGGTTGCAGATTTTTGCTTGTAACATCAGAACTTTTAGAATTTTTAGCAATAAACTATATCTTATCTTATCTTATCTAATCTTATCTTATCTTATCTTATCTTATCTTATCTTATCTTATCTTATCTTATCTTATCATATATATTCTATTCTCTATGGTTCTTAGTCTGCCCATAAATGTACAGTGTGATTAAAAAAAGTTGTATTGGTGACGTCTTGTCTATAGTTATACTTTTTACGCAATACAAATGTATTGGTTTATTTAAGCTTAGAGAATTCTTAAGTTTTTTGGCAAAACAATATTCGCTTACGTTTTTTACTCCTAAAAAATACATAATTTCTATCTAACCATAAAATCTCATCAAATTAAATGCAACAAAATCCGCAAAATTGTGTTTAGTAAATTCGCAATTGCAGTTTTAGTTTGTAGTTTAGTGTTTATGTAAGACATTGAAATATGAGAGCTAATAGTTTATAGAAGAATGAAAGATATGAACAACTGTTAACTGTGTTTATTTCATTGTCATCGGAATTTTGTATTGGATCTATTTTATTTAAGTTTTTGGGATTTTATAAATAATCAATTAAGTCAATTAAATCTTCAGAAAATTTTAGGTTTGGAAAGCAATAATTTAATATGACATTTTGCATTTTTAATAGACTATCAATTTCTTAACTGTTTGTTCTATGATTTTTTGCACTCAAATACACGATCCTACAATGTTAGGTTCTTTCCCAAAGAATTTTTCCCAATTGACAACTTCCCAAATGTCCAATTTCCCAACCGGCAACTTCCGAAGTTTGTCCTAGCCGCAGTGCTCGTTCCCCCATTTCAGCCAGCGGCGCCTCAGAGGGCCTAACCTAACCTTTGGGAAGTTGCTGCTTGGGAAAATGAACATTTGGGAAGTTGCCACTGGAGAAATTGTCACTTGAGAAGTCGCCCTTGGGAAAATGCCTTTGGGAAAGTACCTAACACCTTTCTAAGTCCAACTTATTAAGATATATGTGATGTGAATCAAGATTAAAGGAATTGAAGGCGTAATTTTAAGTGACCCTCCATTTTTAAAGGGCCGTTTGTGTAAATTACAAAGTTGTAAAATAGGCATTCTCCTCTTTGCATGCAAAGAGTCACTTAAATTACGCTCACAGTCCCTTTAAATATAATTTAAGGAACCTCAGTATAACTACCAAAATCGCAAACTATCCCTTTAAAATGTGTATCTGCAGGCCAGGAAAACTTCCATCCCTCTGGCTGTTCAACAACAGAAACTGAAAAATATACCAGCTGTTGATATAGAGGTAAAATATACCACCTGTTGATATAGAGGTAAAATATACCAGCTGTTGATATAGAGGTAAAATATACCAGCTGTTGATATAGAGGTAAAATAAAATAATCATCATTGTATTTTCTATTGACTTTTTTGGTATAAAAGTAATTTTTTGTTTATAAAACCAAAACAGATTAATTCTTTTGAAAAATGGCAATCGCGCACGTCATTGCATGTCAGTGTATTATGATCATGGTGTAAAAAACAACCTTAAAATATGTGAAACTTCTCAGCATTTTGTGGAGCATTTGAAGATCCAAAACAAGACTTAAATGCTTAAATATGGATTCTAAATCATAAATTTCAGATAGACGACATTCCCGCTAAAGAGAGTGCGGCAAATGCGCACGAGGCGAACAAGACCAGTCCAGGATCTATAGAGGTTATGGTAGAGATCAACGATATTGCCACAGATCTAGATACAGACTTTGATCAGGAACATATTTTATTCAAACCAATTTACACAGCTTTCGCTTTCTGTTTTTGATTTCAACAAATTAGAAATTCACATTTTATCTGGTGTTGACAAGACACAAGAGATGAACCATAAGTCCGGTGTAGTGCATGGGGGCAACTCCCTTGCATGGAAACACCTCCCCCTAAAGTTTTTACCATTTCAACACAATTTTAGAGATAAATCATCATTAAAAATTATCAGATAACATGTCTTAAATACGCATTAAGTTCTGAAATGTATTTTAAAGGGGGCAAAGGAAAAAAATATTTCCCATCGAATGTCGTCTTCCTTTCAAACATTTAACATTTACTCGAGATATAGACATTTTTTAATGTGTTTTTCCAATCAAAATACATTAATGAATATCGGAAAATGTCATAGCATTGCTTAATATGTCTAACATTGTGTTAAATGATGAAAACTTTAGAGGGAGTTGGCCCCATGCACGACACCAAACAGATAAAAAATATCTGTTTTTCCAAAAGTTGAAAATGCAATATTGAAAACAAGAAAACTCTAAAAAAATGTATGTAAAGGAAGTAGGAAACCATATTTCTCGCATAAATTTTCTATTCTTCCATGGTACTTTGCATACCTCTTTCGTTCAGTAAATTTAGCTTTAAATTGTTTCTTCTTTAGTGTTTTTTTCGTTGGCATGCATGTTTTGAACTTTAGCATAGATAAAAAATATATAAATAAAAATAACAATGTAAATTTTCGCAGATTTCTGTATTTAATTGTGGATTTGACAAAACATTTTTTTGACATACACTCATACTTACAAACTTATGTATAGATAATTAATCTAATATTATGGCTTACAATTTTTTAGCTAAATTACAAAAAAAACTGAATGAAAAAAATATTGCATTACAAGAATGATAGAAAACATAGTTCTTCATCAGGTAAAAAATATTTTATAAAACGAAAAACGAAAAAAGAATTGAGTCTTAATCACAAACTCTGATTTTCTAATAAAAATATCTTTGCAATCCGATTTCGTAGACGTTGGATATTTCAAACTATGAATTCTGTTAGATCAAATAGCCTAAGTTTGAAATATCAAGGGTTTCCACCATTAGTTTGCCAAGATATAAGGATTAGAAAATTTGAGTTTGTGGCAAAAACTCAATTCCTTCATAGGAAAGTTTTACGTTAAACAACAAAATATTTGAGCCAAAGACTAGCAATTTCAAGAAAGATGTAAGGATGAGACTTCAGAGACGACTGTACGGATTTATTTAATCTTTTTTCTTTCATTCATGTTCACTAAAGTTTTTATGATTCTTGTTCCTTGTCAAGTTAGTAAGTTTATCTGTCAGAAGCTAAGTACAACTTGTAGAAGATGAAATCCCCAAAAGAGGATTATGAAATCCGTAAATCAATAGTGTCGGATCCTGGACCCAGAGAAGGCCTTCTCAACTTCTTCTCCTTTTATATACTCGTTATTTATCATGTATATACAACTAGAAGCAATAAATGTACTTCTAAAGTGGTGACCCCAGACAGAAAATAAATCATGGCCAAAAACACAGCCTCCTGGCCGGAAACAGCTAAAGAATTGGACGAAGATGACAATTGCAAGCTTAGCTACTCGTGGAGCTAATAAGCTGAACCTCAGCTACTGCTAGAGCAAATAAACCAAAACTCAGCTACTCCTGGAGCTAATAAGCTAAAACTCAGCTATTCCTGGAGATAATAAGCTAAACCTCAGCTACTCCTGAAGCTAATAAGCTAAACCTCAGCTTCTCCTGGAGCTAATAAGCTAAACCTCAGCTTCTCCTGAAGCTTATAAGCTATACTTCAGTCCTCCGGAAATAAACTATTTTGCTGACTTTTTAGATAATTTTAACTTGGAGATTCCATCCAAACCAATTTTTGGAAAGAGTTTTACTGCGCTGCGCGGAAATTAGCATTTAATGTCGATTCTCTAGTTTATCACTTAAGCGATTCTCTAGTTTAACACTTTAGTGATTCTCTAGTTTATCACTTTAGTTATTCTCTAGTTTAACACTTTAGTGATTCTCTAGTTTATCACTTTAGTGATTCTCTAGTTTGTCACTTTAGCGATTCTCTAGTTTATCACTTTAGTGATTCTCTAGTTTGTCACTTTAGCGATTCTCTAGTTTATCACTTTAGTGATTCTCTAGTTTATCACTTTAGTGATTCTCTAGTTTAACACTTTAGTGATTCTCTAGTTTATCACTTTAGCGATTCTCTAGTTTAACACTTTAGTGATTCTCTAGTTTAACACTTTAGTGATTCTCTAGTTTAACACTTTAGTGATTCTCTAGTTTAACACTTTAG
>NW_019402183.1:190774-196780 GCF_000591075.1 Eurytemora carolleeae
TTAAGAATAGTAGGTAATCCAGGTATTTAGGGTTAAGAATAGTAGGTCCTCCAGGTATTTAGGGTTAAGAATAATAGGTCCTCCAGGTATTTAGGATTAAGAATAGTAGGTCCTCCAGGTATTTAGGGTTAAGAATAATAGGTCCTCCAGGTATTTAGGGTTAAGAATAATAGGTCCTCCAGGTATTTAGGATTAAGAATAGTAGGTCCTCCAGATATTTAGGGTTAAGAATAATAGGTCCTCCAGGTATTTAGGATTAAGAATAGTTGTCCACCCAGATATTTAGGTTTAAAGAATAGTAGGTCCTCCAGGTATTTAGGGTTAAGAATAGTAGGTCCTCCAGGTATTTAGGATTAAGAATAGTAGGTCCTCCAGGTATTTAAGGTTAAATATAGTTGTCTATCCAGATATTTAGGGTTAAGAATAGTAGGTCCTCCAGGTATTTAGGGTTAAGAATAATAGGTCCTCCAGGTATTTAGGGTTAAAAATAGTTGTCCACCCAGATATTTAGGTTTAAAGATGGCTGTCTACCCAGATATTTTGGTTTAAAGATGGCTGTCTATCCAGCTAGATATTAAAGGTTAAAAATAGTTGTCAACCCGGGTATTTAGGGTTAAATATAGTTGTCTACCCAGATATTTGGGGTTAAGAATAATAGGTCCTCCAGGTATTTAGGGTTAAGAATAGTTGTCTACCTAGAATTTATTATTATTATCATTATATTATAATTATTGATTGTTATGTTTTGCTAATATTCATTGCGTTTTAAGAACATTTATTTTTAGGTTACCCCAAAGTTTACGCTATTCACACATGAGGGACAATGAGAGTGTTTGTAATTTTTAAATAACTTTAATAAATTTTATATTTTCGTTTCTTTTTTTAGTTTAGATTTCTTTAAACTTGAATGGTTTTTAAAAGTCTGTTAGAGTATTTTCAAGTGCTCCTTTATGCAAAGATGGCAATGGCTGATTTACAAGAGATTCCATTAAATAACGGAAACCCGTAATTTTTCATTGGGTAGCAACCGAACAGAACTTAATTTGGATTTTACTGTACAAAAATCATCAAAGAAATCTATAAAATAAAGCTTTTCGCAAATTACAAATATATATATATATATATTTGTAATTTGTAAATATATTTGTATATAATATCCATAGACACAGTGTTTCGTCCTTTTAGGACTCATCAGTATGGCTCAATTCATTATAGTTTTTGATCTTGCAGTTGACGGGACTTGAACCCTGAATCCTTGGATTATGTACCACTGTTCCGTCAAATCCTATCAAAGCCATAGCTAGTTGTAAATATAAACCGATTTCCGCTGAATACAAATGTAGTATAAAGTATGGAGGATGAAAATTCAAAATTAAGAATAAATACAATGAGCTGAATTCTATTTTTGATCATCAGCCTGGATTAAGAATTAAAAGATGAATAACATACAGGGAGTCCCACAAAACATGACAGTTGGTGAATAGTTTTAAATGTCTTCTTCCATAATTTGTAATGTTGTTTGATACCAAAGAGAATAATAAAGATATTATATGGCCGTCATATTATAGTAAAATTAATTTCAAATCGAATTTTAATTGACTAACAGACTTTTTAAAGAAATAAACTGCAAAAAGTCTTTAATATCTTATATAGTATATGGAAGAAGACATTCAAAGGTATTTACCAATTATCATGTTTCGTGGGACACCCTGTATTTAGATTTATTTGATAAGAGGAGACTGAAAACATACATGGTAAATAATCAATGTATAAGGTAATCTCTAATACTCGGTTTCTGATTAGGTTTGGAACCAAACTAGTTTTCCATACTCTCCTATCCACCATAACAGGATTATATATTTATATCACCACAATACAAATGAAGAAGTACATTGAAATATTGTTGCTAAAACTCAGGTGCATTTNTAATGCAAAACCCGACAAATGCGTATGTTAATCCAACAGCTGTAATTAGGACAGAAACTGGAACATTGCCCTACAGTGAAGATAATATGCAGAACAATAAAGACAGTGGTGAAGTTAATCCCAGTCCTGAGAACCAACTAGAACGTGCAGTTACGGAGAATTTTACAGCTGGAAAAGTGCAGAGTACTGGGAAGTATTTAATGTATTAGAGGAAACCAGGGAATACTGTAGGATACTATAGGGTACGGTGGGGGTATTTCTGGGTACTACTGGGTGTTACTAGGGGAGGGGGGTAATGGGATTTCTATATAATAACACAGTGTAATGGGATGTACTGCTCTGTACATGGTACTGTAGTACCCTGTCACCTGCGGTACCCCGAAGCCTTCAGTTCCCTGCACCCTGCAGTGCTCTTGTACCCTGCATTACCCTGTAACCTGCAATACCCTAAAATTTGAAGTAACCTGTACCCTGAAGTACCATATACTTCTGTACTTTGCAGTACCCTGTACCCTGAAGAACTATATACCCAGCAGCACCCTGTACCATGCAGTGCCCTGTACCCTTCGGTACCCTGTACCCTGGCGTCTGTGAAACTAAACAAACCACTCATCTACACTCGCTGAAAGCCTACGAGAGGCTGGGTTCAAAATTCTTGGTTTATCACATTTTAATGTTCTTTTTTTACTCTGGTTTAACTTGGACACTAGATAAAGCCCTGGTTCGATTTCAGGGTAAAACAAGTAAATAGTAGTTCATAAAATAAACATGCATAGATTTAAATTGAATGATAAATTGATAAATTGATACTTTGTTAAATTAATAACTCTTGTTTTAGAACAGAACCACCCCTCAACCAAGCCAAACATATAAAACCACGTAGGCAGGGAACAGATAGGATCAAAACCACGTAGGCAGGGAACAGATAGGATCCCAAGCACTAAATATAAAACCACGTAGGCAGGGAACAGATAGGATCCCAAGCACTAAATATAAAACCACGTAGGCAGGGAACAGATAGGATCCCAAGCTCTAAATATAACTGGTTCATACTAGAGTGATATGAAAAGTGTTCATGAAACAATAATGCATCAGTAAATCATAATTTTTTGTTTACGAATTGTCATTTGTCATGTAAAAATTCAAGAAAAGCATTTCTTTCTTATGTTATAATGTGGAATCCCAAACTATAAGAATCCCGAACGAATATCAACCAAGGTTGGGAACAGGAACAGGCAAAATAGTTGGAACTTGGGATGGAAACTAACTGTAGAGGAAGTTGGAATTAGAAGAATTGGGATTAGGAAGTTGGGATGAAATAAGATTGGGACCAATTGGGAGTAGATAAATTAGGTTGGGAATTTGAATGGATATAAACTAAAGAGGAAGTTGGGATTAGGGCATTCAATCAATCTTAATTAGGATTAAGATAATATAAAAGGGTTGGTAAATTGGGAGTTGAAGTAATTGGGAAGATTGAGTACTGAATGTTTAAAATGTACCATGTACAGTGTTTTTATTGGCAATTCTTATTCGTTTACAGTGGGCCAACCAATTAAAACAACCTAAAGTACCCTGTACCCTGAAGAACTCTGCATTCCCTGTTACTACAATCACTTTCCATAAACAGATTTGGGAATTACAAATTGGTGATTTTGACATCCAGCCCTTCTATGAATCATCAGCTCTTTAGTTTTAAACCATCAATAGAATCTCTTTTTCACTGTTTGGCATGAACTAAAATAATGCAAAACTAGAGTAAAGTGATACCTAGAAGGCTTGAAATGCTTTTATATGTATATATCCTGAATATTTTTGTTCAAATTTGGTTTTGAAAATGTCATATGCATTACGATGGCATATTTAAGGATATCTACTAGATGTAATTGAATATGTATCAATACTTATTTTGACTTAAACTCAATGAATTTAGAAAAAATATGCCGGTTTAAGAAAGTTTTAGAGAGATATTTGCAATCATCCAGAACAAAAAGTTTTATCCAAAATTAAACTTAATAAGTTTTATATAACGTTATAAAAATATTTAAAAAAATCATTTCTGAAAATTCCTTGGCTTAGTACGCCAATATAATTCCCCAACCCCATACTGCAGTCCTTCAGTTATCATACAGGGAAATTTTCATCTTTCTGAATATCCGAGGGAAAGATTTGCCAGGCTCTTTTCCAATGTTGCTGATATTTTTGGCAGACAATTAAAGCAGAGCCCAAGTTGGGGTTCCCTAAAGTGTATCAAATGTTATGGATTTGTATCACAATAAGGAAAAAAGGGGGAGGACCCCCCAAACTATTTCGGGTAAACCAGACGTCAGCCTGAATAGGGTTAACAATAAACCAGACGTCAGCCTGAATATGGTTAACAATAAACCAGACGTCAGCCTGCATAGGGTTAACAATAAACCAGACGTTAGCCTGATTTGGGTTAACAATAAACCAGACGTCAAACTGAATAGAGTTAACAATAAACCAGACGTCAGACTGAATAGGGTTAATAATAAACCAGACGTTAGCCTGAATAGGGTTAACAATAAACCAGACGTCAGACTGAATAGGGTTAACAATAAACCAGACGTTAGCCTGAATAGAGTTAACGATAAACCAGACGTCAGACTGAATAGGGTTAACAATAAATAGAAAGTTTTCCTTGTTGAATCGATTCTACTATAAACAGAGAAGGAGCACGTATCATGAATTCAGGCAATAAAATTAAAAACCGTAAATAAAGTGAAGGATACTCCTCAGCTGCTGAATGGGGNGTTAACAATAAACCAGACGTCAGACTGAATAGGGTTAACAATAAACCAGACGTCAGACTGAATAGGGTTAACAATAAATAGAAAGTTTTCCTTGTTGAATCGATTCTACTATAAACAGAGAAGGAGCACGTATCATGAATTCAGGCAATAAAATTAAAAACCGTAAATAAAGTGAAGGATACTCCTCAGCTGCTGAATGGGGTGTCACGGGTCAATGGAAAAGGTATTGGGAAGGGGGGGGGATGTGATTGCACATTCCTTTATAGCTGTGCAATGCATGGTGCATTTAGACTGTATAGGAGAGAGTTTATATGAAGAATGAATGTATATGGACGTCTAGATAGGAAAGATAAATGGATTAGCGGGATGGATATGTTCATTTAGATAGATACATAACAGATAGATAGATACAATACAAATTTCAAATCCATACTTATTATATTAGATCTATATGATAGAAAGATAGATAAATATATGTATACTAGAAATTCAAGGCGCTTTGCGCCCTTATTTCTAGACTTTTAAGGCGCTTCGCGCCCATCTTCTATTTAGATTGTGAACATGTTCTTTTTGTTTACATTTAAAAACAAAGAGGAAAAAAATTTTGCGGATTTTTAAGAAAAAATTCGCGGATTTTCAAGAATTTATTTGTTTTTACAAACTTAAAAACCTTTAAAACACATTTTTTATAAATTTTTATCATTCATAAACTTTCCCTGTGGTCAAGTGATGTCCCACAAAAAATTTGGACCCGATCGGTTCAGCCGTTTTGACGTTTATTGGATACAAACAGACAGACAGACGAACAGACAAGCCAAATTTATATATAGATAGATAGATAGATAGATACATAGATAGATAGATAGATAGACAGATAGACAGATAGACGGATAGACAGACAGACAGATAGACAGATAGACATATAGACAGATAGACAGATAGACAGACAGACAGATAGACAGATATACAGATAGACGGATAGACAGATAGACAGATAGACAGAAAGACAGATAGACAGACAGACAGATAGACAGATATACAGATAGACGGATAGACAGACAGACAGATAGACAGATAGTCATATAGACAGAAAGACAGACAAGCAGATAGATTGAAAGATTCGAGTGCATATTCATAGTTTTATTTGAAATAACATGTACATTGGACATGAACAAATATATGAAATTTTGCACACAAAGAAAGCTTTTTGAGCACGTAATCAAGTATTTTAGGGATCAGAGGGATGAAAAAATTCCAAATATGGTCATGATTTTTAACCATATTCAATCCCCCTTCCCCCCCCCCT
>NW_019402183.1:197278-218504 GCF_000591075.1 Eurytemora carolleeae
AACAACATTCCTCCTCCAATCCCTCATAAAACAACATTCCTCCTCCAATCCCTCATAAAACAACATTCCTTCTCCAATCCCTCATACAACAACATTCCTCCTCCAATCCCTCATAAAACAACATTCCTCCTCCAATCCCTCATAAAAGAACATTCCTTCTCCAATCCCTCATACAACAACATTCCTTCTCCAATCCGTCATACAACGACAACGAAAATTTCGAGCAAAATGTCCGTTATTTCTGAATGCCTTCTACGAACACTATCCTCTACTCTAGAACGTAACGACTAAGAAGGATTGGACATCAACAAAAACTTTTGACTTTCAATGAGGCAGGTTAGAATAGTTCAATCCACATCCCTAGTTTTATGTGACAGGGATTCACTTTATAGTCTTGAGTATACCGGTGTACAGTACGCTTCAGTTCCAGTTGTTCCCCTAGAGTCTAACGGATAGGAACCTGCATCCTTATTTAGCAAATGTTAACTGCAAACCAAAATGTGCATTGTGCACTATATATGTGCAAGCTCTCAAGCCAAAATCAAGCAGATTTGATAATTACTCCTTTTTAACTTAAGCTAGAAACAAGCACTTTGCAATTTTGACATATATATATAACTAGAGACCGAATTTAAAGAATTTGAGCCGCAGCTTAAATTTAAGCCGCGGCTCAAATATGGTTGTTTCCACTTAAAATTGTATTCAATGTTTCAAGATTCAAGCCGGCGCTCAATTGAACCCGTTTTTTTTGAATTTGAGACGCGGCTCAAATGCATGAAATTCGGACATTGGGGTACAAAAATGTGTAAAAGTGTTTGTGAGGTACAACCAAAGGCCAAGATGTTGCGACACCTTAAAGTCGAGAGTGTCTAAAAATGTGATATCTCTCAGAGTTGTCCAGATCCCAGTGATATGTTGTGTCTATTTGTGAGATATACAGCGAGTTGGAAAGTTTAAATACAAGAGAGTTTTACCAATTTGCAAATAAGCATTTTTAAAGAGATTGTAATCGTAATTTCAAATTATCCTACAAAACACTACATAGATGAACCATTGTCTGACGAAAAATGTAATATCCTTAATTTTCTCACTCAAAAATAGATTTTTCTTGATTGTGGTTTTTTTTGTAAAGGTGACATGAAAAGAATCTGTCCTCTAAAAATACCCTAGCGAAGAGGGGGGTGGGAAAGGTGCATGCAACCCCCCCCCCTTCTCTTTCATAAATGTTCAACAATCTGAAGAAAAATTTGCAAAATTTAAGGCGCCCTTTGCAAAAATTTTCGTTAAATTTCTTTGCACAGCTTGTCATCCTTGATCAGTCAGAGGGTACTGTTGTAAATCAATGAAAGGTTTCTTCAAATTACTCTGTCTAGTCCCTTTATTTTCAAAAAGTCAGTTTATTCCTTCCATAAAATGGTCAAACAGTCAGTGCACACAAAATCTAAAGGTCATAAAAAACACTAGGAATAATTGTAAGGCTCCAATTTAAATATATTATTGATAGGTTTGGGGTGATTCGGACATTTCTTTGGCTCAGTGATCCGTTGTGAACTCTCACACTAAAACTGTTGAGAATTTTCCCAATTACTTCTTAAAAACAGAAATTAAAAACAAATGCTTTAGGTTTATAAAAGGACAATAAAAAATTATAAATGAGCTGGTGAGGTGAGGTGAGGTGAAATCAAAAACTTTTTCAGCTTTATGTTAGAAGTCTGGATCTATGTAATGGACGAAGACGAGACCACAAACTAGTTTACTTTCTCTTCCCCTCCTCCTCTCCACCATATCCACTCCTGGCCCATATTTCTTGTTTTTACTACCTAGCTTTCTCCAATCCACGTTTAAAGAGTAGTGATGGGCGTGTTTTGCTTTTTTCATTAAAACAATTTATTTTGTTCGTTCTCAAAATTTTCATTTATTTTTCTTCTATTTTGTTCGTTTTCTCACTGAAAAATCGTTTTGTAAAATAGTTTGTTTAGGAAAATCGCTCGTTCAGTAAAATCGTTTGTTTCAGTAAGAAAATCGATCGTTTTTCAAAAGTATGTTTGAAAAATTGGTTCCTTCAGTATAAATTATTGTGTTTAAAGATCGTTTGTTCCAAAAAATAATTCGTTTAATAAAAAACGATCATTTTATCAAAATCTTTCAGAAAATTCGCCCATTCATTAAAAAAGCGAGTTTTTTCAACTCCAAATATTTTTAAATTGTCCGTTTTTTTCGTTCGTTTTCTAAGAAAAAAAACAGTAGTTTTTTATCATTTCTCTAAACGATTCAATATTTTTTCATTGGAATTTTAAATTGTGCAGGTCTACCATTTTTGTACCCCTAGCATTGACGGAGATATTAGGACATTTATCAAGATTCCAATTAATTAAAATAAGGAGCTGAGTTCTTGCAACAAACTCAAACTTTCCAATTCCTATATCGTTGATATCTGCTAGTGTAAACCTTTGAAATTTTAGGCTTAGACTATTTTTAAAAGTTTGAAAAATCAGAGGTCTACGCAAGGTTATAGGGATTAGAAAATCAGAGGTCTACGACATCGTGATGCAACGTTATAGAGTTTAGAAAATCAGAGGTCTACGACATCGTGATGCAACGTTATAGGGATTAGAAAATCAGAGTTTGTGGCAACAACTCAATTTTTATGTTTCCAATGTTCTCCGTTAATATCAAAGATACTAGATAGGTATCCTTGAAACATTAATCTGATCAAAAATACTTTTCAAAATCAAGAAATGCGCAAGCCACTTTAAGAGAATATCCGCAAATGAAAATGAACAGTTTGATCGGGCGTTGGTTCTTGGATGGAACTGTCCACAAAAAATTGTGCGTACATTCCCTTTAATTTTTTTTTGGGATTACTTCTAGTTTTCGGAATTTTGTTTTTATTATTCCTAGATTTTCTTTTCAAATTTAAACATATTTTAGAATGAATTTACTTGTTTGTTTTGGTGTGGCACTTTGTCTAGAGGCTATCAAGAGGTAAAGAGGAATTTTTTCAATATATAGGATGCATCATATATACATTTCCCATAAATATATTTGCCATAAGTAACACTTGCCATAAATTGCACTTGACATAATTAATTTACCATAATTTTTCTACATTTTTCATAATTTACAATGATGTAAGTCTAATTATTTTTTCTATAAATGCGCTAAATTTTCTCATGAAAATTCCCAACTTTATTTTTCCAACATTGCTGAAAGGAGAGATATGAACACTAATAATACTGGAAGATTTACAGCTCATTAGCTGTCCCTCATAGAGATTTGTTAATTCTAGTCATAAAAGTTATAATTGTAGTTGTTCAATAAAAAAATGAATGGGTGTAGATTATAACTATTAGTAATTGTAATTATGGCAAGTGCAACCATGGGCAATTGTAACTTATGATATGTGTAACTTATGGCAAGGGTTACTTAAGGCAAACATATTGTGGCAAGTGTAATTATTGCAAATGTATTTATGGTAAAAGTATCATGTACAAATGTAACTGAGCCCTTTGAGCTGCTCTCAATCTTCTATCTGTAACATATCAGAGTTTTTGAGATGCTCTCATTCTTCTATCAGAGTTTTTGAGCTGCTCTCAATCTTCTATCAGAGTTTTTGAGATGCTCTCATTCTTCTAATTGTGACGTATCAGAGTTTTTGAGATGATCTCAATCTTCTGTCTGTGATGTATCAGAGTTTGAGATGCTATCAATCTTCTATCTGTGACGTATCAGAGTTTTTGAGATGCTCTCAACTTTCTATCTGTGACATATCTGAGTTTTTGAGCTGCTCTCAATCTCCTATCTGTGACATATCAGAGTTTTTTTAGATGCTCTCAATCTTCTATCTTTGACGTATCAGAGTTTTTGAGATACTTTAAACTTTCTATCTGTGACATATCTGAGTTTTTGAGCTGCTCTCAATCTCCTATCTGTGACATATCAGAGTTTTTTAGATGCTCTCAACCTTCTATCTGTGACGTATCAGAGTTTTTGAGATGCTCTCAATCTGCTATCTGTGACATATCAGAGTTTTTGAGATGCTCTCAATCTTCTATCTGTAACATATCAGAGTTTTTGAGATGCTCTCATTCTTCTATCTGTGACGTATCAGAGTTTTTGAGATGCTCTCAATCTTCTATCTGTGACGTTTCTTATATTCTTACTTCCATTTAACTGTCCGTGAACTTTTTTTCTTTCTTTGTCAACTCATTGTCAATATAAAAAAATGTAGAGCGTTAGGTCTTCATTGGAGTCTCATCCTTTTAGGGAGACCAGCCCATACACAGTTACACACACCTTACCGTTTTGAACTTTTTTTAGGTGAAGGATCTCCTAGAATTTTGTTGAACATTTCATTTAATTAATATGTTTTTAGCCAAGAATTTGATTACGGGGAAGAGTATGATTACGTAGAAGAGGAAGAGGAAGGATTTCCAATGGATGAAAAGTATTTTTTTAACATATTTATTTTTTGAATTTTAAATTTAACAAAATGTTATAAACAATTGTCTTATTGTTCCTGCATCGTGCATTATGTTCGGCTAATTTTGTAAAAGAAAAGATTTTTTTTGCAATTTTCAAGTTTTTTTGAAAGTTTTTTTATGAATAATGCTAAATGGAATAGTTGTGACGGGACAGTGACACTAAAAAAATAATACCCTGAGCCCCAGAAAACTCTTAAAAAGGAAGACGACTTTCAGAATCAATTTATGACTTTAAACAGTCCAATAAACATGAGACATAGCAATTATACCGTGTAAATAGACCCATTTCACTTGATTTGTGTGTAATAAGTTAAACGACTAAAACTATTAACTATGTAAAAACATCAAATACACTTAAGAATTGCTATAAAGTCGTCTTCCTATTCCACAGTTTTGCGGTTTTCACTGTATTCATTTTCACATGTAAAACTTTCTATTTAAATGGTTTAGTGCCCCAGCAGCTGTGGGAATATTTGCCTTTTTGACCTACATAGCCGTGGTATGTGTATTTAAACTAAAAGTAACTAAACTAAAAGTACTCCACCTAGGATAAACTAACTAATCTTAAATTATTCCACGTTGGAAAGACTATCTTAACTAAAAGTACTCCATCTATAATAGACTAACTAAGCTCAGAGTATTCCTGCTAGTAAAGACTAACTAAACTATAAGTACTCCAACCTTGATAGATCAACTAAACTAAAATTACTCCACATAGAATAGACTTACTACTCTAAAAGACTAACTACACTGTAAGTACTCCATCTGAGATAGATCAACTAAACTAAAAATACTCCAACTAGGATAGATTAACTAAACTAAAAGTACTCCACCTAGTATAAACTAACAAAATTAAAAGTACTCCACTTAGGAAAAACTAAATGAACTAAAAGTACTCAATCTAGGATAGACTAACTACTGGTAAAGACTAGATAAACTGAAAGTACTCCAACAAGTTTAGACTAACTTAACTTCAAGTATTCCACATAGTAAAGACTAACCAAACTAAAAGTACTTCATCTAGTTAAGACTCACTAAACTAAAAGTACTCCAACTATGAATGACTAACTAAACTAAAAGTACTCCACCTAGGATAATCTGAGTAGACTAGTCCACCTCTTGACAAGAAAACCTATTCCTGAGTATAAAGACTGTGGAAGACGAAACCCAAAGATTGAGGAATTTGAGACCAAGTACGCATTTTTAACTTTTTATTTTGACTAATAATAAACATTTTAAAAATCTCATAAACATTAATACAATACATTAAAAAATTAAAAATAAAAGTAAAGAAAATAAAGATAGGAGGAGAGGGAAACAGGAAAAAAGGATGGCGTACTATTAAGTAGTTTGCATGTCACAGAAATTCCATTATGTTCTTAAACCTTTTCTTACTTTTATTCATTCTAATTTCCACAAAACATGATTAAATAATGAAAATTATTATTGCAGACTTTTGTAATATCATGATTGCACCATTGTTTACAATTATAGATCTAATTAAAGGTCAGTCTTAAAAAATAATTACGTTGTTAATGATGATTCAGCTGGTTAATTATCATTCCATCTTTAACAATGATTATGTTGTTAATGATGGTTCAGCGGGTTAATTGTTATTCCATCATTAACAATGGTTATGTTGTTAATGGTGGTTCAGCCAGTTAATTATTATTCCATCTTGAACAATGGTTATGTTGTTAATGATGATTCAGCCAGTTAATTATTATTCCATCATTAACAATGGTTATGTTGTTAATGATGTTTCAGTGGGTTAATTATTATTCCATCATTAACAATGGTTATGTTGTTAATGATGGTTCAGCTGGTTAATTATTATTCCATCATTAACAAGGGTTATGTTGTTAATGATGATTTAGCCGGTTGATTATTATTTCATAGTTAACAATGGTTATGTTGTTAATGATGATTTAGCCGATTAATTATTATTCCATCTTTAAGAATGGTTATGTTGTAAAGGATGATTAAGCCGGTTAATTATTATTCCATCTTTAACAATGATGAAGGATGGTTATTTGATCAAAAATTACCATTTTACAAAAATGTAATTATTTCAGTAACGCTGATGCCCTTGATATAGTTCGTACTCTGGAGGACAATTTCTGTACAGATAAGTGCTTCTTTAGAGACACCAGCCTCAGATACGACTATTCATTCGACACGGTTGCTTTTGGAAATCAAACCAGGGTCCGCGTTCTCATTCAGCCAAACAGGTAAAACATTAAATGAAGGGACTTTGACAGTCTATCTGTCCCTTTTTTAAGTGGCTTTATTAACCCTCAGCTCATGTCAAATTATCTGATTACCTCATTAGGCTTATAAATATGGGTGCATTCGGGTTTTTTTTCATTTCGTTCATTCATCGTTTGTGAACGAATCTTTTCGTTTTTATTACAAGTTTTAAAGAAATTTAATTTGTTTGTCCTTAAAATTATTGTTTATTTTCCATTCTTTTTTTTAGTAAAAGATTGTTCAATCAAATTGTTCTTTCAGTAAAAAACTATCGTTATCTCAAAAGTCTGTTCGAAAAAAATTGTTCGTTCATTAAAAAAACCTATCGCTTTTAAAATTTTGTTTAAAAAAACAGTTTGTTCAGTAAAAAAGTCCTTTTTCGCAAAATCTTTAGGAAAATTTGTTTGTTTAGTAAAAATGATAATATTTTGCTAAAATCTCTGAACAAACCAATATCATCGTTCATCTATTGTTTGTTTTCTGAACGACTGCTGTTTCATGTGTTTAATTCAAAAACTATATTTTTCCGGCTCGGGCTATTCACCTTTTTGAAACAAACAAATCACTTGGGATGCGAGTTTAACTACACAATATACACAATATGCGAGTTTAACTACACAATATACACAATANTGAATGTCAAGCGTCAATGTTCATCATTTTCCATTCAATCATATGATTCATTGATAAAAAATCTTGAGAAAATGCGGTAATATCCATCTACTTGCAAAGGAATTCCTGTTCTTGCCATTGAAAAAGGCTTCTTGCACTTACCTGTTTTCAGTGAAAGTGAAATTCTGTGCAATCCAATTGCGAAAATGTAAGCAAACATTGGCGCAATTCTCCCAACTGCATTCTGACTGGAAAAATCAAAATTTTTTTTCAGATGATTTCAGAACTTTCTGTAATGCGCAAAACAACAGGTAAACATTTTTTCCAACCTTTTTCAGGTCAATGTTAGTTTAATTATGGTTCCTGTCCTAAAACAAAGCAATCAAAACTGTTGCTTTTGGAATTCAAGGACAGAACCTTCAACACTTCAAAGCTTTGCTGATAATTTCACAAGAAAAATCCTTCTTTCCTTAAGTTTTTAACGTTTTTGTATTCTTAATACATTAAGAATTGGAATACTTTTAGACAGCCAAATTAACCTGAAAAAGAATTTTAAACCTGTAAGAACATCTGTGAATATATTCTGTTCAGCCAACTAGACTGCTTAATCCTTGATGGTGCAGTTCCTGTGGAAAACAACCAGACAAGTGCAAGCCGTGTACAGGACATGGTGAGGAGGAGTATTAGAGACCCTTTTGTTCTTTTTTATTGTACAAAAATTGTCATTCATTTACCATATATTTACCATATATTTACCATATATTTACCATATATTTACCATATATTTACCATATATTTACCATATATTTTGTTCGTTTATTTAGTAAAATAGTTTGATTATCAAAATTGTTCTATCAGTAAGTAAAAGATTGCTTATTTCTATTGTTTGTTCATTTTTTCAGGGAAAAAAAAAACAATCGTTTTATTAAATTCTGATGTCTTTTTCATTTCTCTGAACAATCTAAGTCGTTCATTCATCTTTCGTTATTTTAATCACGAACATATTGTTTGCTCTCAAAAATTGCGTTTGCTCTCAAAAATTTAGTTTGCTCTGAAAAATTTAGTTTGCTCTCAAAAATACTGTTACATTTATCCGAATATTTTTTTTAACACTTTTCAGCTTTTATGATTTTTTTTCTTAAAATCTGTCCTATTAAACCTAGCATTTTCCTTTAACATGAAAAGTTAACTTAAGTATTATTTGCAGTTTTTTACACCAACAACGGAAGAGGAAGTTGTAATGTCATATTGCTTTGCTGAAATTTTTGGAGACACAACACTCAGAGGTATATCATATGAATATTATTGCTACACAATTAAAGCGCCAAATGGTACCGCCCCGTTATTAATATAGGGTGTTGTGTTTGTGTGGGAGGGGCAGGGGGAGGATAAAGCTATTTGCAAAATTTAAATACAGATTGAAGATTATCTCTTTTAAATTTTAGGCATTTCTCCAGATGTAGCAAGTGTTACAGAACAATTGTTCACCAAATCAACATTCTGTAAAAATCTTTGTAAGTATAAATAACAGTGGGTGTCACAAGAGATTTTGTGAACAAACAAAACTTTTGAGAATGAACAAAAAATTGTTTAATGACCTTTATGATGATATTGAAATGTATTTCTTATAAGACACAATAATTTGAATTATTAAAGGCTCATATGGTAGGGCTGGACACGTTCCAACTTTTTCTTCCCGTTTCGTTAATGGTTAGTTCCAACCATTAAAAAAGAAAATTTCAGGTAGACGTTGGTTTTAAAGATAAGAACGGAACGTTATTTTTGTTAATGGTATTTTCAGGGTTTTAAGTAACCGTTAGTTAACGGTCTCATTTTTATTAGCAACGTTAGCAGAAGTAATTTTCAATTAACAATATTATCAAAAAAATCGTTAACGGTTTATCAAATCGTTAACACATATAAAGAATAGTTTTAAACAAATGATTGCTTTATATTTATTTTAAATGATAAAAATAACTTTGATTCTTCAGAGCTTGCGATTTAAAAACTTCGACTCCAGTCGTAATTCCTTAAACCCGACTTTAGGACCCAATCTTCGACCCAACTCTGACGACAGCTTGTGTCATGTGATTGACAGCTACAAGATCTTTGGTTGGTTTTATCGGAGAATAAGGCTCAATGTTGAGTATTGTTCTCATAAAAACCCGGAATGGGCCACTTACTAATCCGCAAAATAGAATATTAAACCGTTTTTTGAACTCATCTCTGTGGAAATAAGATGCAGCTTGAATCCTAAGAACCAGCCGTAAATAAGGCCCAATGACAGCTTAGACCCGAGAATAAGGCTCAATGTTGAGTATTGTTCTCATAAAAACCCGGAATGCGACACTTACTAATCAGCAAAATAGAATATTAAACCGTTTTTTGAACTCATCTCTGTGGAAAATAAGATGCAGCTTGAATCCAAAAGCTCAAGCCGTAAATAAGGCCCAAGAACAGCTTAGACCCGAACCGTATTTTCCCGAATTTTAAGCGAACAGCCAATTTTTAATTGTTATGTAATTGAAATAAAGCTGTTTTGGAAAAAAATAATGGTTGAAAAAAGGAAAAAAGTGTAGATTACATTTCATTTACAAAGTTGCATGTATGATTCGCAAAGTACCCTTTTAAAACATTCATCTGAGCTGAAAACTTTAGAATGGTGGATATCTAGATTAATGCATGATCCTCTCTTTTTCATAATATCAAGACTAACCTAATCTTGTACTTGTATCCTGAAAAGTGTATAAAATTCAACCAATCAGAGTCACATATATGAAGCCGATAAATTTGAAATTTTGCGCGCCATTCCAGATTAGGAGGAACTCTCTAATTTAGAAAAACCGGTTTCTAATTTTTCTCTACTATATCCAAGAAAGAATGGTTTAAGAAGAAAATCAAAAGTGTGTCCATTGGATAATCAGATTAAGAATCGGGATTAAGGATATCTCATTCTAAAGTTTACAGCTCTGATAACAGATGATCTAGATATCCTTATCCTTATTTTTTTAACTGATAATTGAGTTCCAAGATCGAGGCGCTGTTTTCTACTTGTGAATTGTGAATTGTTCATGCTCTTTAATAAATAAAAATGTAAGACCTTCTTTGCTGAGTAGAATAAGTGTTGAATCGTCAGATTACATATAAATAGAGTATGGGTGTACAAGCAGATGAAGACTCTATACATATTTAATCTGATAAGAATTCTACTCCTCCACTCGATCAATGACTTGACATAGTTTCTGCAGCTTAAGTTTTAGCTCAAAAATAAGAATATGGTTGCAATCCTTGATGAGAAACCAGTAAAAGGGTACTTTGGAACAAACAACATTAAACAAACAATAATAAATAATAAACCCTTCAGACTGGCTGATCCTGAGCCGACATGAGCCGACATGTAAATTGTAAATTAATCCTCAACTTCAAGCCATACTCTTGTAACTAATTTTTATAAATATTTGTTAAGTATACCCGGAGGAGACCATATTAGTGTCGGCTGCTCACTGTAACCAGATCTGCAAGCTATCCCCTACCAGCCCACCTCTGGAGATGTGCTGCTGCAGAAAATTGGGTGAACCTGGAACTTGTAGAGACGTAAATCTTTTTCAACAATAAATATTTCAAATTTACTATGAAAACCTAGCTCATACAAAAAACATATGCACTGTGTTAATCACATCTTTTAAACTAAAGCTTAGTTTAAAAATGTTCTACGAAATAAAACTGTAAATGGGTTAGCAAAGTAAACTCAAATCCCAAAAGGTATTCAGTATTATTTACAGTTCAAATCTAGGAGCTCTTGCATTGTGAATGTCAAGATCAATACTCGACACTTCACCGAGATTATGAGTATTGTATGCATGATATTATTCATTATCACAAAAATTGTTTGTTCAAATATTAATTGTTATAGACAAGCTCTTACTGTGGACCAAACAAAGGAGAAAATGCAGAGCTGCGCCCGGCTCTAAAAGAAGATCTGCAAATTGGTAAGGAACATTAAAATTTAGCAATCTTAATAATGTAGCTATTAGTAATGTAGCTATTAGTAATGGTATGGAACAGAATGGTAGGGAACAGAATGGTAAGGAACAGAGTGGTACGGAACAGAATGGTACGGAACACAATGGTACGGAACACAATGGTAAGGAACACAATGGTATGGAACACAATGGTACGGAACACAATGGTATGGAACAGGATGGTACCAAAAAAGTAGAAACTCGCCCAGCCCTTATAGCTGGGCGTTGTTCCTGGGCACGATACTTCTTTCACGGGAATAAACAAAATGGAACAAAACAAATTTATTGTTTTTTAAGTAGGAACGCACCTAGCACTATAGCTGTGTGTACATTCAACCTTCATGGGCTACAGAGAATATCTTATTCCAAAGGGAGAAAAAATTGACAATTTGAACTACACTTTTGGCAGTGTTGATATCCATGAATTTTTATAGTTTGCGGAGAATTCTCCCTTGAACTAACTCCAGAAGAGTTCAGCCAGGAGGAAGAGGTTGTTCTTAAAATTGAGAAGGTAGATTTACAAATGACGGGGATTTAAAAAACCCCACTTTAGAGGAATATTTGTGGAGACAATAAATACTTTTTTTCTCTCTAAAGCTAAGGCAGAAACTGTTTCATTGAAGATGTCAAATCCTTTTTGGACCAGCAACAAATTAGAAAGGAGAAAATTAGAAGCATTATTTGTTAAAGAAAAATTTGAAACTGAATAAATTAGGTAGAACGATTTTTCAAGTTTTTCAAAATATATTGATATTGTTCTCAAATAACGCTTCACAAACTGATAACAATCATAAAGGAATTGAGTCCTTGCCGCAAATTATGATTTTCTAATCACTATATCTTTGGAACACAATGTCATAAACCTTTGACATTTCAAACTTATATTATTTGATCTAACAGAAGTCATAGTTTGAAATGTCAAAGGTCTACAACATGGGACTCCAAAGATAAAGGGATTAGAAAATCAGAGTGACAAAAAGCTAAATCTGAAAATTTTAAAAGAATTGTATATAAGAAAACTTCAGAACTGATGTAAGATTGATTTGAATTTAAATCTAAATTAAAAAATATTCTTTTCCTAGATAACCAACCATCCCCGCTATGATGAAAGTAAGGGTCCCATTGAAGGATTTGATATTTCTGTATATCATGTATCAAACCCACAGGTGAATGGTTTTATGCCACAAAATGTTGTAATTTATGCATGACTCATGAGTACAAGAATTCTCTAGCTTTTCCGAAAGACCAATACTTTTTGAGTTATTTAAAAAAAACTACAGGTGGGGTCAAATTGAACCCATCCTCCCAGCAGGAATAGGGTTAAATCTGAAAATTTTGCTCTCTGAAATTAAAGTAAACTCTAAAGTATTCAGTTTATTCCCTTTATTCATGAATTGATAGTCAATTGTTCAAGTTATTCCGAAAAACAGAGTTCAGTTAAAAAATGTATTAACTTTACTCCACCCTAGAATTAATGCCCTAATCAAACAGAGTTCAGAGTTGTTCTTTAATGTTAAAAAATGTATTAACTAGAATTTACTTTTACTAAAGGGTCAGAGGTGCGTGGGCCATTTTTTCAATGAGGTTCACTTAACATTAGGCTTACAGTCCTTTTAAACATTTAATCTGTAGGCTTTAGTACCTCAGTTGGATCCAAAAACCAGAAACATTGTGCCCGCATGCTTACCCGTACTTGACGATAATGAATATTATAATGAAAATGTAAGTACTTCTATTCTTGTATGTTAAATTTTGTTTCAATAATCCTAAACCAAAAATTAAAAATTTTCTTTTTTCCAAGAAATATAAAAACCAGGAACCGCCATATCTGATGCGTCAGATCTGTGTACTGCAGTGTGAGGAGATTAAAACATAGAATTCAGGGGCAAAGCATCATTTTTGAGGGAAAAGGGCCTAAGGGGTGGAATAAGAATATATTTCTATTGTATTTTCCATATTGACCAGAAAGCCAAAAAATCATAAGTATTTGCTCTAAATTGATATAATAACTTGTTTTTTGTTGGACTGTAAAATCACATCAGAGCTTTAATTCTTTCCCTTCAACTTCTGTGGGGGCACTTGGTTTGTTTACATTCCTCCCACAGAGTACAGTGCACAATGTTTGTGTATCTGAGTTGGGCGTTCCTGTATTTATTTCCTTGCTTTTTTCTAAGTTTCTCAGTCTCCATTTTGTATCTATTAAATATATTTTTATTTATTTCTTTAGGGGATTTTTGCTGCATGGGTTGACCCAGAGCCTACGTTCAAAACTGCTCTAACAAATCTGGCAAAATATATATTCGATAATATGCTTACGAAAGAAACATTATTGACAAAGGTAATTATTTTCTTTTCTGATGATTAGGATCTGAATCTGCATCCAGAAGATCCATTTTGTTTTAGCTTGCACTACTGAGAGGGAGATCCAAAACTTTAAATATCTAAGTGCTGTCTTCTAATTTAAATGAAAAGAATGACGGTTGTTTCAAAATGCTTCATTTATCTAAAAAATGTTGACCAATATGCAGGCCCTCAGTGAAATTGTTGAACAGTATGGATGGCTTTACAGTTTTGTGTTCCTAATCTCTAAGATAATTAATACCTTTCAGGTTCCATGTTCTGATCCTGGTTGGATGGCATCAGATACCTATTATCCTCATGCAACCACATGCTATAAAGATGATAAAGAAGAAAGGTACTCAGCCCTCTAGATTTTAAAGTCAATTACCTAAAATGAGTATCATTAACAAATTCTTATTCATAAATAGGTTTGGTCCTAAAATTATCCTTTTCTTAGTTGTCTTACGTTTGGAAACTCTGGTTCTCCGATAGTCCGGAGATTGAATAAAAGAGGAACAGAAGAATACCAAAGATTTTCTTGGGTGGGTACACTGTCTATGTCCAAAGGTAGGTTCAAAATAACAAATATATATATAAGTTTAAATATATCAACTAATAGGTGTGAAATAATTTTCAGCCATATTTTGTTAGTCCAGAGTCCAATTTTAATGAATTTGAGCCGCGTCTCAAATCCGCCAAAAACCCGGTTTCAATTAAGCACCGGCTTAAATCTTGAAACATTGAATAGTATTTTAAGTGGAAGCAGCCATATTTCAAATTTAAGCCATGGCTCAAATTCTTTAAATTCGACCTCTGTTTGTAAGAGATGTTATGCCTTTTAACGCCAGAAAAACAATTATATCATCCTCATAAATGATACCTTAAAAATAAATACAATACAATTTTACAAAGGTAACTGTTGTAAATAGGGTGTTGTGTACAATTGAAGTATTGTTTTAATTCACTTTCAAAAAACCAGTTGCTTGAAAAAGTAACTGTCCTTAGGATGTGACCAGACCACTGTGAGTCGAAGAGCAAGTGCCAGATATCCGGTAAAAAGTTTTATTGCATTTTTAAAATCTTAAAACTAGTTTTTTTAGTATTTTCAATTCCTTAAATGTACAGTGTCCGAATTTCATGAATTTGAGCTGTGTCTTATTCCGCCAAAAACCGGTTTCAATTGAGCACCGGCCTTAATTTTGAAACATTGAATGCATTTTTAAGTGAAACCAACCATATTTGAGCCGCCGCTCAAATTCTTTAAATTTGGCCTCAGTTGGACCTATTTTCAAATTAAAATTTTAAATGATATATCTAATATCCTAAAGTTAAGGGAAATATTTAAAACAATATTTTTTTTTCAGGGTATAGACATTGAATTTTTTAATCTGAAGTCAAGTAATCCGGGAGTTTTCACAGGAAACAAATTAAATCTATTTTTATGAATTTTTTTCAATGATCCTGCCTCATTTTGCGGGCCATGACAGTCATGTTTCAATCATTAGAAAGATGTTTGTCTGGTTGTATCTGAACAAAAAAATGTCTGAAAAATCTTGAAAAGAGCAAGGTTTGAATTATGTCTGTAGATGCTAGATGTTATCTTGACTGGGTTGCAGAACAGTATGGATATAAGGTGAATATACTTGAAATTTGATAATTCTAAGCTGAAAAATCATTACACCTTTAATCCTCTACATTACACTACTTTATATTGAGATCATATAATATGTAGATTTGAGTCCTCTCACTCAGTTTCTCAGCCAATTATAGCCTTAGATAGAATAATAAATAGCGGGATAAAATTAGTAAGAGAGTTTTTCAGGCCCCATATGGTTGGAAGAAGCCTAGATCCTGCTCTATACCAGTAAGTTAAACTTTTTGATAAAATTGAAAGGGATATATATTTTGGATAGTTTATATAAGGCCATTGGCTGGTTTCAAGGTTTATAACAGGTTTGATAAAATTGAAAGAGATATATATTTTGCATAGTTTATAAAAGGCCATTTGCTGGTTTCAAGGTTTATCTTTTTAGACAAAGGAATTGACTCTTTGCAACAAACTCTGATTTTCTAATCCCTATATCTTTGGATTCCAACGTCGTAAACCTTTGAAATTTCAAACTATGACTTTTTTAGATCAAAAAATATAAGTTTGAAATATCAAAGGTTTACGAAATTGGGTTCCAAAGATATTGGGATTAGAAAATCGGAGTTTGTGGCGAAGAGTCAATTCCTTATTAATTTCAACAGGTTTTTTATGAGTCTGAATTTTGAAAAAGAAAAAAATTTAGAAGCTTACCTTTTTTGTTTGTTCAGATTGGTGGCAAGAACGATAGAAATAAGACTGACTGTAAGAGTTTATCTGTAAAAAGTCAACAAGTTCGCCAATGCCAATTTGGAAAATTTGGTTCAACAGATTTTGAGTGTAAGCTTGAAGAATTTGAAGGATACTCCTACAATGTTTGGCGGGTAATTATTTATTTTTCTAATTTCTGGTGTTCTGCTTTTGTCTCTCCGTTCATAAGGGAATTCACAAAAGTAATGGTATATATATAGGGAGAATTATAGTTAGCTCTACAATAGAATCAATCTTTCTTGATTTCATCATTTTCAACAATGAATCCCAAATATATGAATACATAGCAAGAGTTTTTTATTATGTCGTATTACATATTTAAGATCAAATGCCGCGGAAAAATGAGTTTCATATTAATATAACAATTGCATTCATATTTCAGGGCTATTAATTTACCTTGAATTAAAAATAAAAAGTAGTTTCTTTAGAATTATCAAAAAACTTATGATGGTCTACGTATTCATATATCTAGGATTCACTGTACACAATTCCAAAAGGTTGGGGAATTTTCGCCGCACCCTTACATATTTTTGGGGACACCCTATCCTACACTGAAACTTCAATGTTTTATTTTTTACAGTGCAATGATACAAAGAATGAACCGGCAATCTGCGCCAACAATTGCAGGGTAAATATAACTTTAAATATTTCTAATATATTCCCGATTTTCGAACGCGTCTAAGCTGTATACTGAGAGCCTTTTGTCACAGGAAAGTCACAGGAAAAAAATTTTCTGGAAAAAAAACCTGGCAATAACTACTTTGGTAATAAAAAGTCTCAATTTCTAAAGTCCTAGGACAAAATGTTACTGGAAATAAAGTTCCGAGTTTTAGATTCCCGGGACTTTTTTTCAAGACAGTGCAGTGCAACCCTATAAACCTTAATGCGATGATGGAATTTTCCCTGTTCTTTTTGTCAAATGGTTAAAAATTCAATTGGGCTTAGGAAAACATCCATATCTTCCACATTATTGATCATGTTGTAGAACTCTAAGGTGGATTGTTCTAGAATCAGGCTGCAGTACGTACAGTACTGCAGTCAGTATGCAGATCTTATAAGGGTACTGTTGTGAACCATACATATCCCTCTTAAAATGTATAGTCACTTGAAATTACTTTGTGTGTAGGGTGTTGATCCCAAAGCAGTGATAGCTGGAGGAATTGCTGTAATAGCAGCTACAAGTGCTTCAGGATCTGTACTTGGTAGGTTTTCTGAAGTACTATTTACTGAGGTCAAACTTAATTGTGAGTAGTTGTTGAACTACATGACACAGTTAAACAATGTATTTTGATAATTCAGAATTTTATCCTTTCTGTAGCCTGTACTGGGAAAGTAGTTAAAATGACGCACTGTGTCAAAAAAACGGAAACAATTAATTAATGCTTGGCTGCTTGCAAAATTTTTACCAGAGATAAGATTTTGAAAGCTTAAATCCGAGTAAAACCCAAACTCGGGCTTAGAAAGAACCCAAGTCAGGATTGGTTCTGATTCGACCAATGATAGACTGTTTAGCAAGCTTTCTCTCTGTAGCAGACAGAATGCCGTCAGATCAACTGTGTACATTTCGAAAATTCAAACTTAATGTAGATACATTGTTTTATATATTTAATAAAATTTGACACCACAAATAATTCCCGAAATTTAAATGTACAAATATATTTTACGAAATTTATGATCATCAGCGGCTGAAGCCTCGAGCCTTAAAGAGAAAAAAACCCAAGATGGTTGATTTTTACTAAACTCAAGGCCATCCAAAACCCAGGTCTTGAATTGAGCTTTACTTGGGTCTGAGCAGACGAAAAGACCGGGTTTTTGTCAGGTTTAAACTTCTAAAATCTCATCTCAGAAATAACATGTTTTGGGTTAAGAAATCAGCATGCATGGTGTTCATTATTCAGCATGCATGAGGGATGCATCGCATGTAAAAATAGATGTGTGGCAACCTTCTGTTTTGCCATCAAGCAATCCGTTTATTGGGTAAAATTTTAGCTGTGTGCAATCTGTTCGGCATGCTAGATGCATGCTGTCAAATTTTTTGAAAAATATCCACCGAACTATAGACTTATATTTTCTGGTTCACTGCAACGATTTTAAGGTCAACGTTGAGGTTTATACAATTGGGTATGCATGATGCATGCTGGCCAATCAAATTGTTCAAAAATATTCTGAAAGATGCATATTGCACAATGCCCATTTGGATTAATAAAATAATAAGATTTAGCTTCTTTAATTCTGGCTGGCATTTTAGATGCATGCTGACCGAAAAGAACTGAAATGCTTAATGAATTCTTATTGAACTATGTGTTTGATTCAAATATGCAAATTTACAGTGCAAACCCCAAACCAGTGTTTTTTAGACTGATAAACCTATAACTTTCGTGTTATAATTCACCAGAATGCATTCTGATTAGCATGCAGAATGACAAATAACAAGACCAAGTTAAATTTTATTTACCAAAATGTTAGTTATTCATATGACATTTGAGAGATAATCTAAATACCTAAATCTAATTTGTAATTTGAGAAATATGCATTAAATGTTCATTTTTTGCAATATTTAAATAGTTAAGCTAAAAAAGCGGCAACTTTTGGCAACTGTTTTCAACTTTATCAATTTATCTATTTCAAATTTTTTTTATGAAACAAATTATTTGATACATGTATTTAATGCAGAANCATAGTGCATACCCCGCCCCCCCAGGATGGTTAATATGCAGTTTCGAGATGACTTTTGGCAACTGTAATTTTTCATAAAGTTTCTACATTCAAAGAGTTGTAATTTGCCCCTCAGTTTGCCACAGTCATTACTTTCTTAGTTTCTAAGTTAAAAAATATTTGAAAAAAAATTTCAACATAAGTTTAAAAATGTTTTCCAAAATTAAAAGTTAATGTTCTTTTGATATTTTTGTCTCGTCAAACTTTTGTTTAGCTGATGTGTAATGAAGACAAGAAGGAAAAACAACATTACAACTTTTTCCTTATTTTTTCAACCTTAAGAAGAAGTTGTGAACATTTCAGCTAGCAATTTCATTAAAAAAAAAAAAATCATGAACCACTTCCCCTTTACATGCAAAATAAAAATCAGATTTATTTCCCCAAGACATCACGTTCAAGTTTAAGTAATTATGTAATTTAAGTTTAGGTAATTAAATGCAGTGAATTTTTTTTTTAAATTCATTTTTTCCTTTTTTTTAAACACTTTGAGCCATAGTGTGGTGGTGGGTGGATAGTTCGGCAACTAATCTCCAGTTATTAAAATCTGGTCCTTGTAAAAACATAATGGAAACCAGAGTCTAAAACTAAAGAACGAAAAGTTTTGACTTAAATTTTAAGTTCGTGGTTAAATGCCACTTCTGACTTAATTTAAACCTGAACTTTAACCTTGATTTTATTAAATTTCACGTTTTAGATTAATTAATGTTTGCACGTAAACCCAAAATAAGGTTGTAACTGGAATTATGTTTTGTTTTCCGTCACGTAAATAAATTAAAATTTAAAAAACAGCTGATAGCCAAATACCGATACTTACGTAATAATTCTCCGTAAATCCTTTTCTCTTATTGGTTCAGATTTTTCCTGGGAAATTCAAATTTAAAATTGAGAAAGTTTAATATTTAAGTAGTTATTCATTATTTTACAGAACTTTTAACCTCGAACTTAAAATTCGCACATTCTTTAGTTATAGACTCAGTTCCTTTAAGCTTGAAATAGAGCATAAGAAGAGTGGATGAACTTAGTCACTGCAACTAGTTTTACTAGTAAAAGCTATCTATATACTTTTAATAGATAGATATCTACTTATTTATAGATGAATTTTAACAAAATCTATATGATTCAGGCCCAGTTCTGGGAGCTGGGGGAATAGGGATTGCAGGTATTTCAATTTCTTATAATTTAAATATTACAATAAAAGTATCTTTAATATACTTTTAATAATAATGATTTAGTAATAGTATCAAAAATATATATTTTCATACCTTTTAATAATGATTATTCTAATTAATTATTGATAACTAGAAATTCAAGGCGCTTCGCGCCCTTCTTTCTAGCCTTAGAGGGCGCTTCGCGCCCATCTTCTAAATTAATTGTAAACATGTTCTCTTTGTGTACATCGTAAAACTAAACAAAAATAATTCGCGGATTTTTACAAAAAATTTCGCGGATTTTCAAAATTTTAAAAAATTTAATGACGATCGAATTTTGATAGAGACAAATATTTGAAATTTTGATNCTAATTTTCTTTTTAATCTTCTCTTTGGATATCCCTGCTGCAGGTTCTTGCCGATTAAAATTCTTCCATTGATTGTGATTGAAATTTCCCTTCTTCTGATTGGTTGTTAAAATTAATTATGTACGCCATTTTATCATAATCCTATCTTGCATAATTGTTAACATTGTATTTGTTAATCCATCTATGAATTAGTTTTGATGTAAAAAAAAATTAAAAAGATGATGATTATTTTATTTTACACACAAAAAAGATGGGTTTTTGAAGCCAATGTAGAAATATTTAGTCTGTTATCTTTTATCCATTTTTTCTTATTCACTATCAATATGTACACAATTTTAATAAGTTATAAAGATATATTCATCTAAGTAATCAAAATCTTTTCCATTTTGGGTAATCCTAGATTTGGTCAATTCTTGCCTGGGGCGTTATCCAATCCAAGTATATTTATTATAATGTATATATATGTTGTAAACAAGGCTTCCAGAGGTCAAATTTAAAGAATTTGAACCGCATTTTGACGCAGTTCAAACATGAGATGCGGTTCAAACTTGAGACGCGGTTCAAACATGAGACGTGGTTCAGACATGAAACGTGATTCAAACATGAGACACAGTTCAAACATAAGACGGGGTTCAACTTAAAATTTAAATCAGTTCTTCAAGATTTGATCCAGTGCGCAATTTGAACCGGTGATTTGCGGATCAGCGACGTGGTTAAAAATTATTAAATTCGGTCTGAGGCCTTTTTATTGTAGTAATCTTAGATATTTATTCTCGTATTTATAAAAATGGGATTGTGACAATTCTAAATGAAAACTTTTTGTTATATCTTTTTTCCTAAATTGTAATATAAAACTTTTTCTCACAATTATTATATCTGTTATTATATCTGTTATTATACCTGTTATTATATCTGTTATTATATCTGTTAT
>NW_019402183.1:218615-243961 GCF_000591075.1 Eurytemora carolleeae
TAAAGTTTATTTAACAGTTTAAAAAATTCGAAATTGAAATGGATAGTCTAGGGAACATACTGTATTAATGTACTCTACTGCATATAATTTGTGAACATTTACATGATTTGTACACTTTGAACTCCCTTTCAGGCTGAAAGGGACTGACAAAATTCATACCGAGGGATTGTCTAAATTCCACTCTAATATATATTCTATTCTCTTTGTTTGCAAAGCCAGAAAAATAAATTCAAACTTTTATAATTAAAACATGGTTTTAGTGGTAGTGCCATGGGGGGCGGAAACGTCATGTGTATGTGTCTGTACCAAAAGAGTGTGTGTAAAGCTTACTGAACCGAAGGCGTGTAATGTAGGTATATACAGTATATATGAATCTCAGTATTTGTACAGTTTAGGAGAGTACATTTGTTTATTGTTAATTGTTTACTTTAAAATAAGTTTAATATACATGTAGTATATTATTTATATATTTAAGTCAACACTATACGCCAAATTTTCATGCAAAGAATATAATTTGATTAAAGTTTACAATAAACTAGTCGTTATTCAAGCTTGATTATAATTGACCAAGGTCGTCTCAAAACACCCTTTTTATACTACTGCAACACCAAAACAAATCAGTAAATTCATCTTTAGTCATCAATATCTGAAAAATAAAAAAATCTACAAAACTTAAATCTATAAATCCAAAACTTTGCTTGTTTTTGTTTGTTTGTATTTTATACCCGTTTAAATAGCTCAACTGATGAGGCCAAAATTTATTGTGTAAATTAAATGGCCCCTGTCGGGGAAGGCTTGTGAATGATAAAGATGAAAATTTAGCGCGGAAAAAATCTCAACATTTAATATGTTTTTCTTTTCGTTTTACGATAGTTTTTTAACGATAACTTTTTTTAAACCATTGTTTTTAAAAAAAAATTCGCTAATGAATCTGAGTTTCAGACCAAAATATTTATTTTGTATTAAAAGGGTCATTAACTATCTGTAACGATCATCAAAAAATTTAAAACGACCTTCTATTGTTTTTAAAAACGTCCTATTCGTTTTCCGTTTATCTTTCATTATTTTTAAAACGAAACAATCGTTGTTCAAAAAAGTGAAAACAATTCATTCCTAGCTGGTTGGCAAAATAGGAGGTAAGGCTGGCTCGGCTGGTGTGAGCCACTTGAGCTCCCCTTCGTGCATAATGTTGAAGAGCCCCGTAAAATGGCTCCAAGTCCTTTAAGTCAGTGGATTTGAATTCTTTATATCTAATAAGAATTAAGATTGAACATTTTCCATACGTTTTCATAATTTTCAAACATATTGAGGATCTTGGACTTCATTCCGCAAATTTTGCGGCTCAGAGGTGATTTCATGGGGCTCATCATATCCTTCTACTACCTGATTTTCTTGAAATTTTTATTACTTGGATACCTTTAGAGTTCGTGTGACCTCCCGCATGTTTTTGCAGACTTGTATGTATACTAAAATGAAGAATATTGACCCTCACCCCACCCCCCAACCTGTACTGGGCATTAACCCCGAACACCTGAATTAAGCTTTTATAGTATAAGTGTCCCAAAAATGCTGTATCTAAGAGTAGAGAGTCTCAATGTTGACGATATTTAATATCTAAAAAAAATTTCTGATCGAATGGTCTGATTCTGATCATATGGCGTAAATTCTGATCGAATGGTGTAAATTCTGAGCGAATGGTGGTATTTCTGATCGAATGGCATAAATTCTGATCGAATGGTGTAAATTCAGATCGAATGGTGTAAATTCAGATCGAATGGTGTAAATTCAGATCGAATGGTGTAAATTATGATCGAATAATGTAAATTCTGATCGAATAGTGGTAATTCTGACCGAATGGTGCCAATTGCAAACATTTAAACTTTAATAAGATATGTTACGAGAATGGTGAAAAGGCTCTAGGATACATCATTTGATCAGAAATTTTGTCTAACACCCTGTGTCTACTGCAGTACTGCCGAGGATGTATGTCAGAAAGAGATAAAAGAAGAATTTGCATTTTATGTTACCAAATTCACCAAATACTCATCAAGGGATGTGGGATCGGGTCATCACCGAAAGCCAATGGAAAACTATAGCAGTACGCATTCAAACAAATGAAAAATGTTGAAATTTATTATTTTTGAAAATGCACAAAATTTAAACAGAAATTCCACGAAAATTTGATAACGATTAAAAATTCTCATTTTCAGAATTCAGCGCTAAAATAATTAATAGTTAACCAATCTGAAAGCCTAATAAGATCAAACAAATAACTATAAAAGAATTATTTAAAAAAAAAATACAAAATTAGGCAGCGCGCCTGAAGAATTGGCTTCAAATGCTGAGGTTGTTATATATGGTCAATCAAAAATTTTAACTTGAACTGACAATACTTGTTGAGTAACAACTTAACAAGGTATGGCAGGACTAATGAGAACAGTTCAATTCATTCATTAAAAAGTATGATAACATGTAAACAGAGCAGATTTCACTGTTTACCAAAAACTGTGCAAACTGTTTACAGGAAATTGCACGTCATGAATTTCTAATATTTCTGAAAACATTTGAACTCAGGCCTTTTAAGGCAGTATTTAAGATTGTCGCAAAATTTTCGTCTGTTGAAAAATTAACTTAGATTGTTTTTGATTACTTTGTTTCTAGTTTATTTTTCAAGCAGGAGTACTATTCATAAGTAGTGAGTGCTAACCTAAAGTAATGTTTAACAATCTTTGTTTGCTTTTTTGTCCAGGGTTATCCACAAAATACGAGACTACAGAGAAAACTAGCTGTAATAGTTTATATTTCGGCTTTGTTATCACATTCACAGTGCAGCCGTAGTACATTTTGAATTTACGAGCCGGGTCAACCTTTCCAGTTTGTACTGTACCTAGCTCTTAGGACAGGACTGGCTGGTGCAACAAGGTTGACGCGGTCATACTTTATAGGGATTTGCCATTTTCTGTTGTGCGCAAATGCCCCGTAAAATTCCAAAAATTAACAGTCTTCGGATAAACTATATATATCTAGCTTGTCTGTCTTTCTATTTGTTTGTTTGTATCCAAACAACGTCAAAACGGCTGAACCGATCAGACCCAAATTTTGTGTGGGACCTAACGTGGCCCCAGGGAAGGTTTATGGCCAATCATACTTTAAATACGTAATCTTAAAAATATTTTTATCTTAAATTGTTTAATTTTGTAAAATTTAGAAAATGCGCGAAATAATGTTAAGAAATCCGCAAATAAAAAAAATTTAATTCTGTACAAAGAGAAGATGCTTACATGATACAGCCACAATTAAAAGTTGAAAAAGAAGATGCCTGGACTAGTTCCTGCAGTAGAAATGTGCATTGTGTCAGGCGTATTCGTAGAAATATTAAAAACAATCAGTTTCCAAATTATAAAACATTGATATCTAATTCACATTTGATCAGACAAAGCTTTTAACTTTTTAAGGGTGACTTAAAATTCCGCGTACAGTCCCTTTAAGCTAGAAAAATGAGATTATCTTCCAAATTATTGACCAGAGAATAAGGACCGTTGTGAATCGTACACGCACTTTTCTTTTCAGTTCCTTGACCCTTTTAGTTTGACTGTATAAACACAACTGAGTGCTACATCAAAGTCTACTACGGTCAACAAGAATGGGTTCACACCCTCTGCTAATGGTGGATGTCAAAGTCTATTACAGTCAACAAGAATGGGTTCACACCCTCTGCTAATGGTAGATATCAAAGTCTACTACTGTCAACAAGAATGGGTTCACAACCTTTGCTAATGGTGGATGTCAAAGTCTACTACAGTCAACGAGAATACATTGCTACTTTTGTTGAATCAATATGTATTCATGAGTTCAATTAATGCATTCCTGAAAATGTTTTGATTATTTGAGTGCTGACTAATTATCTACTTGTAAATGCACAATGAATGTATTCTTAGTTAAGTTTTCAATATGTATACTTTGTTTCAACAAATACGATCAAAACAAAATTATCAAACATTATATTTTTCATTGGCTCATAATAAATTTTCTTTTGTGTTTTATTTTAAGCTGAACCATCATGCAATATTATTTTGTATTTTGTGTTTGAAAATAAATACCATAACTATAACTATATAAAGTATATAAATATATTTTGGGTTAAAATCATGTTAAATCAGGGCTAAGCGTAAGCGTAATTCAATGTAACCCTCCATGCAAAGATGGCAATGGCCGATGTGTTTATTTAAACTATCTATTTTTATTTGTGGGTTCTCCGCAAAAGTGACTTTAAAGGGACAGACCGGCTATGTAAGGTAGTTGAACTGAGAATGCAGTGTTGTGGACAAATTCTTTAGGATTCATTTGAGACCTATAAAACTTTTTAAAGATCTGTAAATCCTGAGTTTGAGCGCAAATTCGACGTTCAAAACTCCTACTTTGGGGGTGGATACGTTTTCAGAATCTAGTTTCTTTTAAATTTTTATATAACGACGACGAAAAATAAAGTAAAAATTATACAGTAAACTAATAAAATGGTTAGGAACATATTTCTCAAAAGAAATTTGTCAATAAATCAATGCTAAAATCAATTATTTAGTTTTCATCATTATATTGAATTTCTTATTTTCTTTGAATTTATTCGCAGATTTCTTTAAATTTATTCGCAGATTTCTTTAAATTCTTCAAATGTCGTCTTTTCAATAATAATTCTAGAAAATTGGCAGAAAATCTTTGTGAATAATGAGAAAATAGAAACGAATAATTGAACAAGATTACTTATTTTCGATGATAAGATTAATTTTTATTTTCTCAACCTGTTCATAAACAACTAATTAGTTTACTGTAGAATTTTGTTTACATTTTAGTAGCCACAAGTAGAAAGCAATTAATAAAAAATATCTATATAATAATTCTCTCCGCTTATACTTTGTTTGTATATTTGTATATTTTTATATTTGCACAAATGTCAGCTATAGCTGGCCAAATTATATGATGACATTTTTTTCAAAAATAAAAATTTTTTGAAAAATTAATTTTAGTTTTTTATTTTAAAATTTTTGAAATATTGTTAAAATTCCACGGGCAACTTCAGCAAATAATGTATAGCAGATATCACTTCTATTATCGATAAAGAGTCTAAATGTCAGATATAAAGATTTGAAACTGAAGCCTAAAAACAAAACAAAAAATACTTCATTTAAACTGTTTTTGCAACTATAGTAAAATCCTGAAATCAGTCTGCTGTGTACGTATTTACAAACTGGTTTAATTTTATGGTTTTAAAAATGTTTATTACTTTTATTACTACACAATCTGAAAAGTAGGAATGCATTTAAAGGGACTGTAAAAGTAATTTCAAGGAACCCTCCTTGCAAAGATGGCAATGCCAGATTTACAATGGTGCCCTTAAAAGCTTTTGCTAATCAATATTTATTAGATATTATTTAGATACCAATGCTAAAAACTGGTTATTTTCAATTGTGGGTTTTTACCAAAAGAAACTTGCGCATATACTGCCGGAATAAATATGGGAATTAAAAACTTTTAAATCTAAAAAATAACATTATCATCCATATTATTAATCATAAAAAGGTAAACAGGGTACCCTGCAGGAATCAGACACTTGATATTACGCTTACAATCTTGTTAAAGGATTTTTAAATTTCACGGGCAACGCCGGGCACTTCAATAAGTCTTTAATAAATTAAGTTAATTGCGATGTATAAATGAAGAGCGACATGGAAATTGGAAGGGGGCAATTAATGAAAGCATTGGTCGGAACTCGGAATTTTGCAGAGCTGTTGGAATAAATAAACAAATAAATATCTTTTATAAACATGGAATGTGAAGAAATTATCGTTATTGTTCAGCTATACTTTTTAAGTCTGAAAGAAGAGCAAAATTGTCTAACTACTACATATTGCAATTTTAGAATTCCAGGATTCATTCCAAATAATTTATGCTTTATTATTTTAGTAGATAGATAGTAGATAGGAGATAGTAGATAGTTTTAGATAGTAGATATTAGATATTAGATAGTAGATAGTAGATAGTAGATAGTAGATAGTAAATAGTAGATAGTAGATAGTAGATAGTAGACAGTAGATAGTAGATAGTAGACAGAAGATAATAGATAGTAGATCGTAAAAGTAGAAAGTAGATAGTAGGTAGTAGATAGTAGATAGTAGATAGTAGACAGTAGACAGTAGATAGTTTTAGATAGTAGATAGTAGTAGTATGTCGGCAACTCTAAAAGGATTGAGCAAATGTTGTTAATTGCACAATATGCGCATGAAACCCCTGTCAAAAGTTTAATTAGAAATTCGCCCAGAGTGATTTTCACTGTTTGGTTAAAAAATTAGGATATTTATCACTAGCTAATTTAAATATTAATTACAAGTTTTAGTTTCTATATCATGAGTTTTTCATCAAACTATCTATCAGCTTATCTATCTCTGGCTATCCTTGTCTATCCTTATATACCTTTGTATATCCTTGTTATTTTTCTTGGCTATCCTTGTCTATCCCTGTCTTTCTCCTTGTCTATCCTTACTTTTCTCCTTGTCGATCTTTGTCTTTCCTTGTCTATCATTGTCTATCCTTGTCTATCATTGTCTACCCTTGTCTATCTTTATATATCCTTGTCTATCCTTATATATCCTTATCTATCTTTGTATATCCTTATTTTTCTCGTCTATCCTAGTCTATCATAGTCTATCCTTGTCTTTTTCCTTGTCTATCCTTATATATCCTTGTCTATCCTTACTTTTTTCCGTGTCTATCTTTGTCTATCCTTTTCTTTCTCCTTGTCTAAGAAGGTCAAATTTATGCAACATCGCTGGTAGGACTTTGGGACCTATTTGCTTCTCTTGTTTTGATTTTAGACCAAGCGTGATATAATGCAAATGTTAATATATACTCTAAAAAATCAAGACATTCTTGTTCTTGTTATGATGACTCTTCAAGTTCAACAAGACGTGTCAAATTGATCGAAAACATATGTAAGATTTCAATCCTATGGGCATTGCAATTAATTTTATTGTTTTTTTTTACGTGTAGACGCATTTTTTAGACACCTATCTTAACTAACCAGAAAACTTTTAAACTCGATTTAAACTAGTTCAATGAACATTAGACATTTAAATTTTTCATTGCGAATAGACCCTTTTTACTTAAATGGTGTTTTGCTGATTTACTAGAAATATTTTCTTAATAACAACATCAAAACGCTAAAGTATTGCTATAATGTCGTCTTTATATTCCATTGTTTTCTGGTTATCACTGCCTGTATCTATGATATTAACGTTTATACATGATGCAGTGGAATTCTGCATGACAGTAGAATTCAAAAGAACATTACAGTCTCCATTTCTTGTTTTATAATCACTAGGTGAATACTTTCTATTTGCTGATGTAAGGATTATCCGGGCTTGAAACTTAAGCTATCTTTTTAAAATTATGGCACTGATAAGAATAGGTTAAAGGGACTGTAAGTGTAATTTCTAACGACCCTCCTTACAAAGAGAACAATGCCCATTTACCCCTTGCCGCGAGAAGAGAGATTCAACCACGTTGTATCATTGATCGTTTTTAAAAACGTTCAAAACATATATTTTCGGTTTTTTTTTTTTTTAATGATCGTATCGTTGGTCAGAAAATACCATTCGTCATAACGATAGAACAATTCGTTTTTACTTTAAAAAACAAAACAAGGATACAATAGTTTTCTTTAAAAAAATTAAAATTTCGCTAATAGATACGAGTTTTTGGCATATAATTTAAATTTTTACACATGTTTTTTTATCAAGGGAAATTAAAGTAAGGTTTTCGACATTTAATTTCATTTTTTTACACAAGACATTTTTAAGTTTGTTGTCCGAGATATTTGGCTTTTACATCCACCAGAAACCTTTTTTGTGCATAACATCGCAAAATGATAAAAGAAGCTTATTTAATTATACATATACAAAAATAAATTCATGCTGTTAGAGATTCTTGCTATCAAAGTATAAATCTGAATGTTTGAAAGAAGAGAGATGATCAAAAATGTCCTCATCTCTGAATGGTTCATCAAGTTGTTGCATAAAAATAATTCGAGAATTCTTCTTCTGTTCAATTATCAGAAAATCTTAAATTAATGTTTAAGACTTGGACCTGGATCCGGGTCAATTTTTTCCAGTGAGGATTAAATGGATTCTTAGGACACTTACTAACCTAACTTTATGCGCACCAATTCACAAAACATATTAGTTTTTGTGAAATACTTTAAATTGTGCTTTAATTAAAAGCGTAATTTAGTTTTCAGACCGCCTAGAGTTGCAAAGTTTTCTGTGACGTACAGAAATTCCATTCATATGCATAGATTTCAAATTGTAATTTACAGTATATTTATTCATAAAATAACAGTGTTTGTTTGCATATTATACATACAAGGTGTCCCAATAAACATGAGAATTCAGTGAAGACTTTTATATCGTCTTCGATCCATGTGGCATTTTTTCATGAACACAATTATTGCAGTATTCCAGATTAAACATCTAATATTTGAGATTTTCATAATGTGGTCTACCATTTTCTTCAAAATTGACGGAGATATTGCAAAATGTGTACAAATATACAAGTTTCAATTTATTAAATAAATCAAAATTGTCTTAATATCTTATATCTTCGTCATTTTTTAAGTTACAAGAAAGGTAGAAAAACTCGTCAGACGTAAAGCATCATATCATAAATCGAAGACAACTTTCAAGTCGTCTTTCAATTCCCATGTTTGTTGATACACCCTGTATAAAATGGTTTTCAAATATTCTAAAACAAATTTATTCCGATAAGATTTTCTTCTTCTTTTTTCATTTTTACGTTGAGAATGGATTAAGAGTAACACTAGAAGACACCATCACCTGAAAAAGAAAATATTTAAAGGGACTGTTTTAAAATTTCAAGGGATCCTCCAGTTCAATCCAGCAACGGTACCCTTTAAACCTTTTTCTGATCAATCATGCATACACAATTACATCGTTTTTCTATCTTGACTGGTGTTTAATTCTGATAATTCCTCCCTTCCTTCTGAAGCAGAAATGCCCAAGTCACTTATGTCGAAAACACACAATATTGAAATCAATTATATTTTGAAAAGAACATAGATATTAAATTCAGTTTGATCAGAAAAAGCTTTAAAGGGCAGCGTTGAGGATTGGACGGATATGCCACTTTAAAAAAGGAGAGTCAGTAGTCAGTAGTCACATAAAACTACGTTTACAGTCCCTTTAAGGAACAGAGGTCATATTTGCGAAACAGAGAAAGCATTTTGAAATTTCAAAATTGAGTTTATACGATGTTGAATCTAATTAACAGCGGCAAGTAGTTGAGTTAGGTATTGTTAGTTGAACTACTCTGGAGGACTCTCAGCAACACGAGGAATAATTGAATTCTAATATTAGGAAAGATTCATTCCGAAACATATTGAACTCATATTTTCGAAAAAACATGTCAAATGATTTGGAATGATATATTTTTTATTCTGAAAAAATTCTTGGTAAAAAAGTGTCTCCTGTGCAGTGTGCATGAATTATCTGCTTGAGTTGCACAGTACTGAATATACTAGATACTGTACACTGTACACTAGAGTGCACGTGAAAAGTGTACAGCGAGATAAACACAATATTTTTGTTGTCCTTATGTCGTGTTACCTGGGATAAAATAGATTTAGCATGAAGAGGTTTATTACTCCCAGTTTCAGCTACAAACTCTCCTGCTAGTGTCTTGGCATCACTAGATAGAAAGATAGATAGATAGATGATAAGCAGATAGATATCTATGGATATATATGAAGTAAATGCCCTACTCCAATAAATTCTGTTAGCTCAGTACCAATCCAGGTATAACCTTGTGAATCCTCAAGTATCTATCATACAGATACACCTCAATCTCAAACTCAAGGTTCCTCAGTAATACTTTAGTCAATATCAATCCGGATACGACTCTCTGTATTCTTAGGTACCTGTCTTACAAGATACAACTCAATTTCGAACGCCAGGTTCCTCAATAATACTTTATTCGATATCAATACAGATACAACTCTATCTGTATTCTTTTATGTGTATCATACAGATACACCTCAATCTTAAACTCTAGGTTCTTTTTACTAATACTTTAGTCAATATCAATCCAGATATGACTCTCTCTGTATTCTTAGGTATCCTACAAGATACAACTCAATTTTGAACGCCAGGTTCCTCAATAATACTTTATTCAATATCGATACAGATACAACTCTATCTGTATTCTTTTATGTGTATCATACAGATACACCTCAATCTTAAACTCTAGGTTCTTTTTACTAATACTTTAGTCAATATCAATCCAGATATGACTCTCTCTGTATTCTTAGGTATCCTACAAGATACAACTCAATTTAATTTCTAGTCTACATTTATCTTTCAAGATGTGACTCAGGTCCCTCTCGTTCGCTAAACAAGGAACAATTACTCTAACACCATAATTAAGGAGAGTTTTATTCCAACTAACGTATACTTTGAGCTCTATGGTACAGGTTAGAATAATGAATGTAATATTACAAGTTTTACGTAGTTATTTACAAGCGTGGTTAGGTTAAAGGTAATATATCTAGGTGTGTTCAGGTTTATAAATATGGGGTTTGCTATAATAATTATTACATACTAGCTTAAGGGCCTGGCGTTTCCCATGGAAAATATTTTTTCAAATGTTGAAAAAAAAATTTCGATTTTTTTTAGCCTATATCACGGCCACCCATAATTGTCCACAAATAATTTCAGCCCATTCAGTCCAGCCATTTGGCCGGCTATAGGCAACATATATTTATATATACGAATGTCTTGTTTTATTATATAGATACATAAAAAGATGAAAAATAGATAGATGTATACCTCCTGTTAAGATCACCCCTAAGTAGGAGAAGACAAAACAACTGTTCATGTGACACATCAGGATACCTAGATAGANGTTCCCAACTCTAGTGTTATCATCTCATCATCTGATGATAGAACCTAAAACAAAATTAACTTTAAATAATTTTACTTAAATTAGAAATTTTCCGGAAAATTAATTTCCAGAACTAAAGATTTCCTTGAAAACAAAGCTGGAATTTTATTAGGTTGGAAAGGTGTTTGAGCTGGGCCTTGGCCGCAGTTGTTGGTTGCGGTTGGAGACGGTACGTAGAACCGCCCAGCACAATCTCCAAGGTCGACTACTATGGCTGCCAGCGACCTCTGGGACAGCCCTATTGACGTGGCCATCCATCTCGGACTCAAGTCCTTCAAAACCCTGGAACGCCCATCCCAGAAAACCATCGAACGCCTCTCTTTGAAAACTCTAGAGCGCCCCTCCTGGTAAACCTAAGAACGCTCTTTCTAGAAAACACTGGAACGCTCCTTCTTGAAAACCCTGGAACGACTCTCCTAGAAAACCCATGAACGACTCTCAAAGAAAACCCATGGACGCCCCGCCCCCCCCAGAAAACCTTCGATCGCCCCTCCTAGAAAACCTAGGAACACCCTTTCTAGAAAACCCAGAAACGCTCTTTCTAGAAAACCCAAGAACGCCTACCTCTGCAAGAGTGGCCAAGGTATCAAACGGAGAATCATATTCCGCCATTCCTCCGGCAACGTCGAGAAAAAATCTAGAAATAAAGTTGATTGGAAATGTTCTGAATATTGAAAAATTCAGATCATACAAACGCATTTATCATTCTAGAATTTAAGAAGTCAACCTACTCAACTTAGAACTTTAAAACCAAGCTTAGAACTTTTCCGTTGTTCGACTGAGTTCAAATTGGTAAAGGGGTTCATAAGTTAAGATCAGACATACAAAGAATCAGACAGACATACAAAGAATTAGACAGACAGAGATTACTGCTTAATATCTTGATCGCTAAATGATGATGAAAAGCAAAAAATTACAATGTGGATCACCCTGGAGTTAAAAAAATCCTAAATTTTAAAAATTTGTTAGAACCAAATTAAGTAAAAATATTACGCTTTGCAGTTCATCGCTTCGTGTTTAATCTTGACAGCAGCTGTTTTCCTTTCCTGGTCGTTAGTGAAGGAGATCTGAACGAAGCGACATTCGTTTATTTCGTTCGTTCTTTGTTAATTCGTTCATGAGGTAGTTTCCTGTTTAATTGTTCGTTAAATTGTTTGTTAAACTACCATTTTGATCGTTAATTATCCCTTAGTTTGTTTTTTAGTTTACGTTCTTTTGTTTGTTAAAGGGACTGTAAGCGTTATTTCAAGTGACCCTCCAGTCTCCATGCAAAGATGGCAATGCACGATTTACCACAGTACCATTGAAAGGTTTTATGAATTAGATATGTTTTTGTCAACTTAAACTGTTTAATTTGATTTACGGTTATTTGCAAACGTGACTTGTGCATTTCTTGCTTGTAAGGCACAACGGAGAATTTCACATAATAAATACACACTTTTCGAGTCAGAAATTTTTTTTTTGATCAGTTTTGATCAGATTAAGATTTCAAGGGTATCATTATAAATCGGCCATTGCCATTTTTGCATGGAGGGTTACGCTTACAGTCGTTGATGTATCTTATTTATTACTGATGTTCTTCGTGTTTATTCATTTCTTTTCAATTTTTTTGGTCTAATTAGATCCCTCGATTTGAAAGTTTCTTCGTATTTTTCAATAATCATCATATGAGATTGTTATTTTGTTATCTTTTATCTTAAATTGCTTTTTTTAAACTAATTTGCCAATGGTTTGTTCTGGTGATTGTTCCCTAGCTTAGTTATAAGTTATCCTTTGTTTTTTAATTCATTTTTTTCTTTAAAGTTAATTTTTTTTAAATTTCAATCTTCTTTTGAACTAGAAATAAGTAAAAAATGTCGCTTTCCTTTCGTCGAAGTACATTGTTCTGCAGCATGGAGGTTATATATTTTCTAGTACAATCAATCAATCAATCAATCAATCAAAAAATCAATAAAATGTCAGTTAATCAACCAAAATATTAATCAAACATCAACACTTTGAGAAGAGGCATTGCATTAAACTGATCATAAAATTGATTAATTGATTAACATAGACTAAAATCGATTTTTCTTTTCAATTCATTTTTAACTAGCTCAAGGGCCCGGCGTTGCCCGTGGAAAAAATATTTATCTTTAATCTTTATCTTATGCAAACCTACGGATTAACTTAATTCCTCTTAAATATCCCTGGTGATCATACCCTGCAGGGATTACTCTAATTGAGGGATCAAGGTTTTATCCTCAAATTTAAAATAACCCAGATTAAATATCGAGATCAAGTGTTCAAGATCTACGATTCACAAAATTTCCACCCTCTGGAAATATCACTGATCGAATGATCAAATGGCCCCGACTGACTGATTGATTGATTAAATCCCTGGCTACTCTGTTCTGAGCCTCGGTTATCACAAGTTCGAAATTTTTTGGTTTTAAGAATTGATAATCCTCGAAATAGTCCTGAAATTTATTTCATTTTCAATCAAATATTCGGAAATGTAAGAAAACTCGAGTTATGATTTTAAATACTCCAATGAACATGAAACACGGCTATTGTGCAGTGTATACAGACCCATTTCACTCAATAAGTTGATTGGTAGCTTTTACTGCTTCTCACTGCATATTCCATTAAATTATTTAAAATTATTTTACAATAATCAAATGAAATGATTTCCTTAAGCGTAGCACAAATGGTCTCTATCGCCTGAAAAGGCATGTGTTTAATCATAATTTAGGAATTTGTGTCAAACTTGCACCATTTTATGTACAAAAGTGAATACAAGTACTGTACAGTGATATGTGTATAGGTATATAGATCTCAGAAATTGAAAGTATGAGTAAAGGGCAGAAAAAATCTGGCTTCTGCTTTGAAACTTTCTATCTACATCATTCATATTTTCCCCCCCCGAAAAATTATATTTTGTATGCCTTTTTAAAAACCATTTTTAGTCCTTTTTGCAACCAATATTTCAGTTCGGGCAAACGAGGATTATTCTTAAAAACAATCCGCCATTGACTTACCTGAGACCCAGTTTGCCACTTTGACGTCAGCAGCTCCGAGAAATAAGCTTCTATATCTAGGAAGGCCTCGTCCAGCAGATAACATACACTATCCTCACGTATCAACTAAATGACAACAACACTAATAATGATAATAAAAATAACAGTAATAATAATTTTGCGTGGGACCTCATATGACCCCAGGGAAGGTTTATGGATGCTCAGAAGCACAAGTTGTATCAAAAGCTTTTGATTTTTGTAAAATTTTAAAAATGCGCAAAAAATATTTGAAAATCCGGTAACATCTTTTTGTTAGTGTTTATTACTATAAAAAGAGAAGATGCTCACAGGTAGAGGAGGTAGAGGATGGGCGCAGAGTGCCCTAAAAGTTTAGTTTGTAAATATTTATCTTACTAGTAAACATAAACTTAAACTCTTTAGAACACTAACAACTTGTCCTAGCATCAATTAATCGAGTTAAACCACTTGTCAGTCCAATTTAATCACAATTTTATAGAGACTTCAGAATTTAACAATTTAACCGGAGCTAACAAGATGTATCAAAGCTGAAAACTTTGGAGCTGTGGATCTTAAGATCAATGCTTAATCTCTTCTTATTATTAATCTCAAGATTAATTTAATCTTAAGTTTGTATCCAGAAAAGTGTATAAATTCAACCAATCAGAGAGGCGTATCAGAATCTGGAAATTTTGAATTTTGCGCGCTATTGATACGAGAACTCTCATTGGTCAGAATCTGGTAGAGATGTCCCAAAAGAGGGAAAAGGAGTGGATTATGCAGATAAAGCGATCGATATTGGAATTCTTAAGTTTTCAGTTTAGGTCAGGTTAGCTCTCTCGATATTCTGAGATGGATATCTGGAGAAGGAATTTAATTGTCATGATTTGAGAACTATGTACATTATATTCTATTCACTTTTGGGTTCAAGACAGCACCTGAGCTCATTCTTTCTCATACTTTCTGTGGGGTTAAACTATTTACCTGAACAACCAAACAACGACATGGGAATGCATGCAAATTAAAAATTCTACTTATGTCGCGAAGGATCTGTACACATTTTAAAGAGGCTAATCCCGAATGTTCTACCTGGAATGTTCTGAGGAGAAGTTCAAACTTAGCTGCTGCCTGATTATCATGATGACTCCATTGTCACCAACCTGTAGATTTTCATCAACTTGGGGGTGCCATTTCCAGAAATCTGTAAATGCTCGTGAATGCCATCATCTGGTTTACCAATTAAAACTGTTATAATATGAATGAAAAAACTTTGGATACGAATGTTTCTTTTGACCATAGCCAAGAAAGCTGAAATGAATGATGACATAAAATTGGTGTGAATGATTTGAGATAGATTACAATGATATGAGGGTAAATATGGTGAATTTGTACTCTTGAGCTGACCCTTCCAAATTCATCATTCCTATCAATTCTCCAGCCCTGATCAATAACAACATTAACATCCAAAATTGGTATTACATCATTTGCATTCCTCTTGTGCAGGGTGTCCCAATAAACATGGGGATTCAGTGACGAATTCGATATCGTCTTTTTAAATAATTCTTTGATTTAGTATAGTGATACATACTGAGAAAGCTGTAATCTGTAAGAGTTTTGTCTACTATGTTCACATTTTTTGTTTATTTTTTGACTGCATACGGTTGTATTTAGTAAAACAAGAAAATTGTAGTAAACAAACAGAATAAACTTGTCCGTCTTCACGGTTCACAGTCACGGAGACATTATAGACAGTCTTTTAACCTTTTCACAAAATAAACTCTAGCAGACATAATAATATTATGGCTTTTGAAATTAGGTATTACAATGTTAATTCATAGCAAAGACGATATCGAATCCATGTTTTCTGGCACACCCTGTATCATACCCCTCTAAGTCCAATATTAGGTTTTCCTTATCACTTGTGCACTGCTCACGTTTAATCCTTCCCCAGCCTCATACCTACCCTTCAATCCCATTTCAGATTATCATTCATACTCTTTAGCTGAGCTCCCATGAGCATTTAAAGATTTTTAGTTTCTACAATATGACACGCCTGAGCCCGAGAAAAAAATCACTCATTGGGTGATACCTTATAAAGTTAGAACAGTTAAATCATTTATAAATTTGGAATTCCCATTTTTTCCCAGCGTTTATTAAAACTTTTTGTTGAATCAATGTGCCCTTCATTATTTCAAGTTCATGAGTACATAAATATTCCTTGTACAGATTTCCAAAGTGTGTAACTTGTTCTATACCCAACAGTAGAACCTTGTGAACTAGCTGAGGACTGATAGTAGCAGATACCTAGATCATTTTTATAATAATCTAAACAGGTAAACATAATGAAATGGCAAGGTACCTAGCTGAGGGCTGATAATAGCAGATACCTAGATCATATTTATGATAATCTAAACAGGAAAACATAATGAAATGGCAAGGTACCTAGCTGAGGGCTGATAGTAGCAGATACCTAGATCATATTTATAATAATCTAAACAGGAAATGAAATGGCAGGATACCTAGAATTTTTATTATTTAACAAATGAATCCAATGCATAATCTGTAGAAAAAAAGACACCCATCGTCAAGGTTAAAATGCAAGGAAAGTTATTTCAGAGGTGTGCGCATCTTTTGTACTGCAGTGTACTGTCTCTGGGCGGAAATGTAAACATAAGACGGATGTCACAGCCTGACATGAATTATCAAAATTTAATGCTGTTAACTTCTTCGGATACTAAACGAACACAGATGCATCTATTCTTGTTTACATATTCCGCCCAGAGAGAACTGGTTTCAATACAAACGCAGAGTATACTTAACTGCAATTGATTTTCCTTGCATTATAACCTTGCCCATTGTAAACCATAATAAGCTTAACAAAAGTGTATACCATAGTGACAAAAAAACCAGAAGTGGTTAAGATGTTTTTTCCCCCTGGGGGTTTAATACATTTTAAAGGTAAGGAAGATGAAATCAGTTCAGTTACTAAAGTCCACCTAAAAAGTTATAAAATTGCTTATTTCTTTGTTCTCCACTGTGATCAGATCTCTAAACAAATACAAGCAAAACACACCAAGGAGATTGTGATCAGCTAAAAGCATTTACACAATGCCAGCTTACTATTTGATTGATTTAAGAACTAGTCCTACATAACAAGATAACTTACAAGTCTGCTCCATTGTCACCAACCTGTAGATTTTCATCAACCATTTGATAGATAGTTACAGGACTTGCAGTAGTAAAATATCCGTCCATATCCTCCTAAAGAATAGTAAGTTCCAATATGTCTTCCATATTTTTATAAAAAAAAATGTTCTGCCATTTGAGCGTATGATGCAAATTAATACAAACTTTGAGGCGAAATAAAAAACTTTTAAAATTACAGAGAAATGTGAATTGTCCTTTTTTACATCAATAATTAACCTTCCCACTTAAACAATGAACATCAAAAATAGACCTCACAAATTACTTATAAAACTGATTTTGAGAAACTTTTAATCAAGAAAATTACCAATATTTCAGTTAGAAAACAAGAAGTTTTGTAATTTTGTCTCTCAGATAAATTTACTTAGCAGTAAGCGTAATTTATACAGAACCATTTCAACGAACAACCCCTATACAATCTCACCTCTGGATTTCTATCTGAGGTCCAATCCTCTTTCTCCAGTCCTATTGCGTTCCTCATCCAGGAAGAGTAATTTGTTCTCATCTGTTCCATATAGGAGTTCATTAGTTTCTCCACTACCTAAATATAATACATAGATGTAGCATGAGATAAGAAATAAATGAAGAATATGGGAAGTTGAGGATTGATGTCTTTTAAAATATCTAAGCTAGAGAAAGGAAAGATGATAAATACCTCCTCGTTCAGGAGTGGAGGTATCAGGTTCTTATTCATTCCAAGGGAGCTAGATCCCATCAACTCAGGGCCTAAGATAAACACAGAGGTCATGAAACAGGATAGAGGTCTAAGGATTAACATCAGAAGCAGTCAGGGTTAGAGGGCCAAGGACAGAGGTATGTGGATGAATATCAGCAGAAACGAAGTCTACCAAAGATAGAAAGGGATAGGTCAAAGATTAAAAGTCAAAAGCGTATGTTAGGGAAAGGCCACCATTCCGGTCAAGGTTTAGATCAAGTTAGTAATTCTGATCAAGGTCATGGTTTATGGCTAGATCAAGGTCAAGGTTTATATATAGATCAAGTTCAAGGTTTATGGATCAAGGTCAAGGTTTAAGTCCAGATCAAGGTCAAGGTTCATGTATAGATCAAGGTCAAGGTTTATGTCTAGTTCAAGTTCAAGGTTTATGTCTAGATCAAGTTCAAGGTTTATGATTCAAGGTCAAGGTTTATGTCAAGATCAAGTTCAAGGTTTATGTCTAGTTCAAGGTCAAGGTTAATGTCTAGATCATGGTCAAGGTTTGAATCTAGATCAAGGTCAAGGTTTATGTCTAAATCAAAGTCAAGGTTTATGTCTAGATTATGGTCTAGGTTTATGTCCAGATCAAGGTCAAGGTTTAAATCTAGATCAAGGTCAAGGTTTAAATCTAAATCAAGGTCAAGGTTTATGTCAAAAATCAAGGTCAAGGTTTATGTCTAAATCAAGGTCAAGGTTTATGTCTAGATCAAGGTCAAGGTTTATTTCTAGATCAAGGTCAAGGTTTATGTCTAGTTCAAGGTCAAGGTTTATGTCTAGATCATGGTCAAGGTTTAAATCTAGATCAAGGTCAAGGTTTATGTCTAAATCAAGGTTAAGGTTTATGTCTAGAACATGGTCTAGTTTTATGTCCAGATCAAGGTCAAGGTTTAAATCTAGATCAAGGTCAAGGTTTAAATCTAAATCGAGGTCAAGGTTTATGTATAAATCAAGGTCAAGGTTTATGTCTAGATCATGGTCTAGGTTTATGTCTAGATCAAGGTCAAGGTTTATGTCTAGATCAAGGTCTAGGTTTATGTCTAGATCAAGGTCAAGGTTTAAATCTAGATCAAGGTCAAGGTTTAAATCTAGATCAAGGTCAAGGTTTATGCCTAGATCAAGGTCAAGGTTTATGTATAGATCCAAGTCAAGGTTTATGTCTAGATCAAATTTAAGGTTTATGTCTAAATCAAGGTCAAGGTTTATTTCTAGATCAAGGTCAAGATTTATTTTAAGATCAAGGTCAAGGGTTATGTCTAGATCAAGGTCAAGGTTTATTTCTAGATCAAGGTCAAGGTTTATGTCTAGATGAAGGTCAAGGTTTATGTATAGATGAAGGTCAGGGTTTATGTCTAGATCAAGGGATCAAGGTCAATGATAAAGTATAAGTTAGTTTACCTGGATAGGTTTGTTCCACCCACTGTAGAAGGGAAACATACTCTTGTCCTTCTAAACCTAAAATATTTTGATGAGAAAAGTGAAAAGTAAATAAAGAACTAAAGAACTTGCAATTCTCATCATTGAATTCAATCTTTTGGGAAGAAACGATGAATTTTAGGAAAAAGCTTCCCTCTAATTTTTCTCCACAAAATTAAAATACTTCGTTATAGCCTAATTTGTTATGCCCATGCAAGGTAAAAGTTAAAACATAGAATTTAAATTTAGATTTCAGATTGAAATATTTAATGGCAAACATTGCCAAAGTCNCTGGAATATATTTTAATTGGTGGATAATAATAATTGTATACAGACGATCTTCAACCTCAGTATGATACAAGGATACAGTGTACTGTGATATATTGTATTAATAGATAAACACCTACCCTCTGCTATTATTGTATGAAGACGATCTGCAACCTCAGTATAATACAAGGATTTATTGTATTAGATAAACACCTACCCTCTGCTATTATTTTATACAGACAATCTTCAACCTCAGTATGATACAAGGATATAGTGTACTGTGATATATTGTATTAATAGATAAACACCTACCCTCTGCTATTATTGTATGAAGACGATCTGCAACCTCGGTATGATACAAGGATTTATTGTATTAGATAAACACCTACCCTCTGCTATTATTGTATGAAGAAGATCTGCAACCTCAGTATAATACAAGGATTTATTGTATTAGATAAACACCTACCCTCTGCTATTATTGTATACAGACGATCTGCAACCTCAGTATGATACAAGGATACAGTGTACTGGAATATATTGTATTATAAAACACCTACCCTCTGCTATTATTGTATGAAGACGATCTGCAACCTCAGTATGATACAAGGATACAGTGTACTGGAATATATTGTATTATAAAACACCTACCCTCTGCTATTATTGTATGAAGACGATCTGCAACCTCAGTATGATACAAGGATACAGTGTACTGGAATATATTGTATTATAAAACACCTACCCTCTGCTATTATTGTATGAAGACGATCTGCAACCTCAGTATGATACAAGGATACAGTGTACTGGAATATATTGTATTATAAAACACCTACCCTCTGCTATTATTGTATGAAGACGATCTGCAACCTCAGTATGATACAAGGATACAGTGTACTGGAATATATTGTATTATAAAACACCTACCCTCTGCTATTATTGTATGAAGACGATCTGCAACCTCAGTATGATACAAGGATACAGTGTACTGGAATATATTGTATTTTGGCGGAAAACATGCCACCAAGTGATGTTTCGCAATCCGTAAATCCTCGAGCATTATCATTCTAAACAATATTTTCTAAGAAATATCATATTTTTCAATAAAGTAGGTCTTTTACTAGTGTCCTAAACGATTTTTTAAAAATAAACAGATTTAAACTATGCTTTTATCTATGTTGGAAAAAAACCTCAGCTGCACATCATCAAAAAATGGAAGAGATCTACATTATTAACACTAAAAAATGGAAAAGATCTACACTATTAACACTAAAAAATGGAAGAGATCTACATTATTAACACTAAAAAATGGAAGAAATCTACATTATTAACACTAAAAAATGGAATAAATCTACATTTTTAACACTAAAAAATTGTTTTAATGTCTCTTTCAAAGTTCAAAACAACTTATATCTTTTAATAAATTGAAGCACCCTGCAAAAGTAATGTTGAGCATTTTGGTTTTAATCCCTGGAATTCCAAGATAGCTGCCTACCCTAGAGTTCCAAGATGAATGCCTACCTTGGAATTTCAAGATGGATGCCTACTCTGGAATTCCAAGATGGATGTCTACCCTGGAATTCCAAGATGGATGCCTACCTTGGAATTCCAAGATGGAAGTCTACCCTAGAATTCCAAGATGGATGCCTACCCTGGAATTCCAAGATGAATGTCTACCCTGGAATTCCAAGATGGATTCCTACCCTAGAATTCCAAGATGGATGCCTACCTGATAACTTCAAGATGGCGGACCAGCCACATCTTGTTCTCCTCCCTTATGTCCAGCTGATTGGCCTCGATTTTCTGGTTTATGCTTTCACGAAGCCGGGCCATACATCGATCTCGGAGCTTCTTGGGTCGACCTGGAAGTATTTGTCACAGAAAAAATATCTCTCCATGATTGTTTGTGAATCTCTGAAGATATGACGCTAAGGTTTGGGTAATTTAAAATTGTTCCAACTGAAATATCTCTAAAACTGTTTAAACTTTTATGTTATAAATTTCAGGATTAAGCATTAATTAAATTTTTCTACGATATCCCGAGGTGGTTATACCTTCCAGGGTTAAGTTAAATTTAGGGAGTAAGCATTAATCCTTATATCAAAGTGTCCAAATTGAATATCAAGATCAAGCATTTAAGATTTAAAATACTCGACAGTCGAAAGTTTTTTCGAGAGATATATTCAGTTTATGATTAAAAGAAAAAAAATAACGCCACTATTTTTTGGTTCTTTTGTACTGTTTACCTGGAGGCAAAAAACCGGTTTGCTTCTGTCTAAGTAAACAATCTTCATCAGCCTTCTCCTCTCGTTCAATTATTCTGAGTGCTGTTACTAGTTCCTAATTCATAAATACATTACATTTTTATTAGAGGCATATATGTATACTTTACTCTTGTAGGTCTGTCTCTGTTTGTATCCAAAAAACATCAAACCGGCTTAACCGATCCAGTCCAAATTATTTGAAGGACCTCACATGACCCCAGAGAGGGTTTATGAATAAAAAATGTTGCCTTAAAAAATTTAGATTTTTCAAAATCCACAAAAAAAATTGTTATTTAATTTGATGATTTTAAAAGAGAAATGCCGCAACAATAAAAAGATAACAGTGAAGCCTATAATATTCAAATTATTAAATCATTAGGAGACCATAAGTCAATGAAATAGGGGTATTTATTTTGTTGAAAAATAAAAAGTTAAATATTAAAATAAGGGATAAATCCTGCCATTGTTTCAGTCCAATTTATTTGGAATCTTTTGAAAATTATATTTTGGTAATTCATTAACATATTCCCATGATTTATACTAATACCTTTATATTGGCATATTTGCTAACTTAAATTACTTTATTCCTTAGATTTATATTTTTAATAATTTCTATACAATCTCTAAACACACAGTAAGTAAATTACTTCAATTAATTTCGATTACTTTATTCCTTAGATTTATATTTTTAATACATTGTATANCCTATGTAATTCGAAGAGTAAATCATCCCTTGAGTTCTCTAGGTCCACCAGGGACTGGTGAGCCTAAAAAGTAAAAATATTTAAAAAATAAATAAACAATATTTCAAGTGAACCTTCATCAAGCTTTTATTTGATCAATAATGAGTGAGATATTCATGTTTAAAAATTGAAAGATTATTTTTCTTAATTGCGGGTTCAACAAAAAGAGTGAATAGCAGATTTCTGTTACAGAAACAATGGAGGAAATTGTCGGAATTAAATACTTTCTAAGTTAGAGAGAAAACCGTCGATATCATTCACATTTTTTATCAATTTTTACTATTTCTATCTGTCGTTCAATCTTTCATTATAATATGAAAAATTTAGTTTTTCAACGTTTCTCTAAAAAACTGTTGAAGCCTAGAAATAGTTGAAAAAAAATTTAAATATAAAAAGGAAAGAAATTCTTTTCATGAAAATATCTACCCTTGATACCTGTAATAATCTTCCCTCTACAATACTCTGCTCTGTTCGTGCAACAGTCTCTGGTACAGTAAATATATGCTTCAAATTCTCTCTAAAAAAAAACATTTTTTGAACGGTCAAATTTTATCCTCTATCAGCCAACCCATGAAGGTCAATGTTATATTTTATGATTTTATGAGAAACTTTAAATCCAAAATTTCAGAATCCCTATGACTTCTTCTTACTAATGACTTATGCCCCTAAAGATCCAGCCTCTAGAGGCCATATCAACATAACATTTATTGTCAATTTTGCAAGAATTATAATTCTTTTATAATATAATTTTGCAATTACATTTGTACTTTTTGGCCTAGAATTGATCAATGTTTTATTTTGTAAATAAATTCTAAACTTCTTGCCTCCGTCCTCTTATTTTTTTGATCATATTTCGTAAAAAGGTTGCAATTGATATAAAACACGTCTTTTCATGATACTTCCTTCTTAAAATTTATTTTTTATCCCAAAACAAACTTTAACTTTTCGCAAGAGACTGAATAACTTCGAAAGAGAAGCTTGATAACATATTTTTAATTAAGAAGACGGGTGGTGGTATTTTTTTAAGCATGCCCCCCACCTTGCTGTAGCTAGCTGACTGTGTCTAAGGTTCTCCTCCCTAACCTCTCCAAGAGCTTGATGAAGATCAGGAACTATCTCCAGAGCAGACTCCATCTCTACCATACACTCCTACATATTAAAGGGATTGTTTACATATTTGAAAATCATACTGAAGTACCATTAATGGGACTGTTGTTGTATTTTTAATCTTAAAATATACTTTTTCTAGTTTGAAAAGTGTTCTCAAAATTTCTCAAAATTTCTGCACCAAAACTGGAAAACTCACTCTTTAAGAGAAAACACAATTGAAAAATGGATATCTCATTCATATTTGATCTAAAGCTTTAAAGGGGGCTGTTGTGAATTGGATTAACCCCTGTAAAAAAACTTTATTGGCTGACCTTGATATCCTTAATATCTATCAGAGCCTTCTCAAGTTGGTTTAAACCCGTCCTACATCATCCAATATTAATCAACACTTTTTATATTCTTATTAAAATGTTGTTTAAAATGTGACTTTTTTAAATCGAAAATTATTATAAAACTTTTTGAAGACTGTGAAAATTACAAAACATGTTTGTGGTTTCATATCTGAAATTTTCCAACCAACGACCGCGAATTTGCTAGAAAGCAACGGGTGGATTTTTACGAATAAGGAAAAGCAAGAAATGTGCCAAGATTTTCAGCCTGTCTCAATAAAAAGGTTTAATTCATACATTGGAACTTTCAAATGAGAAAAAAGTCAAAATTTTGATTTAAAAAAATTTAATTTTGAATTTTTAAATTTTTTAGATGTGTCCCTGACACCATCCAGCTGGCTCTGCATTGCTGTCTTCAACATTGCCTCCACACTTGCCTGAAAATATGCTTAAAGGGAGTGTTCGCCCAAAAGGAGAGACGGCGTGAAAAAAAAATAATTTAAGAAAAACAATAGTTTAATTTTGATCCCACGGTTGAAGAAACATCTAAAAGAAATCGAATAATTTTGGTACATCTTATACTCTCGTTTCTTTGAGAGCATTCCCTTAACTAGAGAGTTTTTCCTGGTTTTTACTCAATGTTATGCTGAATTTTTTTACATACAATTCATTTCCAAAAATCATTTTTTTCGAGCGAGGATCTTAAAGGAAAAATTCCTAGAATGCATATTTTATCAATTCTTAATAAAGTTCCGATTTTTTTTTTTTTGGGGGGGGGTAATTACACAGTACGGGGGAAAACTACACAGAACGTGGATAAATTACACAGGATAGGCGGAAATTCAACAAGACATGGGGAAATTACACAAGACATGGGGATATTACACAGGACAGGGAGGAATTACACAGGACAGGGGAAATTATACACGACAGGGGAAATTACACTAGACAGAGGGAGTTACACAGGACATGGGAAATTACACGAGACAAGGGGGAATTACACAGGACATGGGAAATTATACAGGACAGGGGAAATTATAGAGAACGGGGGAAACTACACAAGACAGGGGGAAACTACACAGAATAGGGGAAGTTACACAAGACAGGGGAAAATTACACATGACAGGGGTAAATTACAAAGGATAGAAGAAAATAACACAGAACAGAAGGAAACTACACAGAAAAAGGGGTTAATTTTATAGGACAAGGGGAATCTACAAGAACAAGGGGAAATTATACAGTAAGAGACGCCATATATTTAGGTACACTTTTACCCCTTGAAGCAATAT
>NW_019402184.1:0-46285 GCF_000591075.1 Eurytemora carolleeae
AAGGGAAGGGAAGGGAAGGGAAGGGAAGGGAGGGGAAGGGAAGGGAGGGGAAGAAGGGAAGGGGAAGAGGCAAGTCTTTCTAAATATTAGATTCCTTATTTCATATTTGAAATTGGAAACTAAATTAAAGTTTGGTTCAGAAGTTAAGAGAAGTATTGGAAAGGTTTGCAGGAGGATATATTAAATAAGTTTCTTTAACTCAATACACTATACAGTATACACCATACACTGTACAGCACCTCGAGTCCTATCCTTCCTCATAGATCCAACCCACCATCACACTGTACACTCTACAGCACCTCGAGTCCTATCCGTCCTCATAGATCCAACCCACCATCACACTGTGCAGTATACAGTACCTGGAATCCTATCCTCATAGATCCAACCCACCAATACACTGTTGTGAACCATACCCCTCAAATTTACCCTGTTATAAGGTCCTCTCCGACAAACTGTATCTCCGTTGAACCCTCCGTCCACTTACCAAACCAAAACCTTTTCAAGGCTTTCGAGTAATATAAACAAAAAACCTCATGGAACTTAACGTGCATTAAAAGAACCAATTTAAACTTAATTTTCAGTGAATCATTTACAAAAAAACAATGAAATTACTTTAACCAGTTAAATATTTATTTCAGAAGATTTAAATTGCTTTAGACATCAGTTCAAACAACTTTTCGCCGCCCTACAGTTTTCTAGATTGTAAGTTCCGTATACTTAATTCACAACAATATCTTAAGCCTCCTATTTGCCAATTCACAACAGTACCCTTTTAAACTTTTATTTATCGATTGACAATATTAGTAAAATATGACCCACAAACCTGCAAAACTTAGAGTTTCCTAAACCTACTAAACCTAGAATTTCCTAAACCTACAAAACCTAGAGTTTCCTAAACCTACAAATCCTAGAGTTTCCTAAACCTACTAAACCTAGAGTTTCCTAAACCTACTAAACCTAGAGTTTCCTAAACCTACTAAACCTAGAGTTTCCTAAACCTACTAAACCTAGAGTTTCCTAAACCTACTAAACCTAGAGTTTCCTAAACCTACTAAACCTAGAGTTTCCTAAACCTGCTAAACCTAGAGTTTCCTAAACCTGCTAAACCTAGAGTTTCCTAAACCTACTAAACCTAGAGTTTCCTAAACCTACTAAACCTAGAGTTTCCTAAACCTACAAAACCTAGAGTTTCAAATACCTTTTAAGCCTTTGCCCAATCCTCAATGGTACATGTTTCTAAACCAATCAATAATTTCACACAACTGTTTAATCTTTATTAATAATCATCATTTATACACATGTACGTCAATAACAATTTGTATTTTGTTGCAGGAAACCTTCGTTACTGAAATATACATTTTCAAGAAGTTGTTCTCATCTATGTATGGCCGGTAGAAAAGAGTGTTTCCCTAGCCTATTCACCTTTGGATTTGTCATTCTTTGAGTTACATATCCTCTGCTTCAGTTCATCCCGCTTCGAGCAATATTCCTTTTGATCGGCTCACAACTGTACAGTACACAGTATACAGCACCTGGAGTCTTATCCGTCCTCATAGATCCGACCCACCAAAACACTATACACTATACAGCACCTGGAGTCCTATCCGTCCTCATAGATCCAACCTACCAATACAGTATACAGCACCTGAAGTCCTATCGGTCCTCTAAAGATTCAACCCACCAATACACTTTACAGTATACAGTATACAGCACCTGGAGTCCTATTTGTCCTGCTAGATCCAACCTACCAATACACTATACAGTATACAGTATACAGTACCTGGAGTGCTATTTGTCCTGCTAGATCCAACCTAACAATTCTCTATACAGTATACAGTATACAGTGCCTGGAGTGCTATTTGTCCTGCTAGATCCAACCTAACAATTCACTATACAGTTTACAGTACCTGGAGTACTATTTTTCCTGCTAGATCCAACCTACCAATACACTGTACAGAATACAGCACCTGGAGTCCTATCAGTCATGCTAGATCCAACCTACCAATACACTGTACAGAATACAATACCTGGAGTGCTATTTGTCCTGCTAGATCCAACCTACCAATACACTGTACAGAATACAGCACCTGGAGTCCTATCAGTCCTGCTAAATCCAACATACCAATACACTGTACAGAATACAGTACCTGAAGTCCTATTGGTCCTGCTAGATCCAACCTACCAATACACTGTACAGAATACAGTACCTGGAGTCCTATCAGTCCTGCTAGATCCAACCTGCCAATACACTGTACAGAATACAGTACCTGGAGTGCTATTTGTCCTGCTAGATCCAACCTACCAATACACTGTACAGAATAGATGGTGCTGTTTATCAGCTATGTGTAAGACCTCACAATTTTTGAACCTGCCTTCATCCATCACTTGGTCTTTACAAAGGCTTGAGGTAACAAAGTTTGGGCTTTACTTTTAAATCTCAGCTCTGGAAGAATATTTCTCCCAAAATCCCAAAAGGTTGTTTTAGTTTGATCAGCGTCAAGTATTCGTCCTTTTAACCCGTTATCTGGTGAATAATGTGTAACTATCCTATAACTTGAAAGTGTTAAATTCTGACAATTTTCTTCAATGTTCTTCTACAACATAAATCTGTATGGCGCTTTACTAAAGCACCCACATATAAAAAAAACTTTTTTAAAAACAAACTTTTTAAAAAAAAAACGATCCTTTCGTTTTCGTTTTTTTTTGTCGTCGTTTTCATAACGAAACCGATCGTTTTTCAAAATAATGAAAACATTAACATCCCTGCCCATAGCTGAAATGAAAAATAACGATGATTTTGTTATTCTTGATCAGACAAAGCTTTTGTGAAAAGGACCTGTTTATCTATAAATGGGAGGTCAGTTGAAATTACGGCTCAGTTCCTTTAAAAGAAAAACTCCCACAAAAGCAAGAAATAAGCCATCTTTTTTTAATGTATACGGAGACTGAAATAAACTTATATCTATACGCAGGGAATTTGTAATATTTCATTATTGAAACAGATGGAACCCTTCAGACACAGAGTTAACAGCTGCTCACACTTTTCATAACACCTCTTACTGCAGTACAGTTACAGTAGCTCACTGCAGTACAGTTTCACTATCTTTCTGCAGTACAGTTACAGTAGATTACTGCAGTACAGTTACAGTAGCTCACTGCAGTACAGTTACACTATCTTACTGCAGTACAGTTACAGTAGATTACTGCAGTACAGTTACAGTAGCTCACTGCAGTACAGTTACACTATCTTACTGCAGTACAGTTACAGTAGATTACTGCAGTACAGTTACAGTAGCTCACTGCAGTACAGTTACACTATCTTACTGCAGTACAGTTACAGTAGATTACTGCAGTACAGTTACAGTAGCTCACTGCAGTACAGTTACACTATCTTACTGCAGTACAGTTACAGTAGATTACTGCAGTACAGTTACAGTAGCTCACTGCAGTACAGTTACACTATCTTACTGCAGTACAGTTACAGTAGATTACTGCAGTACAGTTACAGTAGCTCACTGCAGTACAGTTACACTATCTTACTGCAGTACAGTTACAGTAGATTACTGCAGTACAGTTACAGTAGCTCACTGCAGTACAGTTACACTATCTTACTGCAGTACAGTTACAGTAGATTACTGCAGTACAGTTACAGTAGCTCACTGCAGTACAGTTACACTATCTTACTGCAGTACAGTTACAGTAGATTACTGCAGTACAGTTACAGTAGCTCACTGCAGTACAGTTACACTATCTTACTGCAGTACAGTTACAGTAGATTACTGCAGTACAGTTACAGTAGCTCACTGCAGTACAGTTACACTATCTTACTGCAGTACAGTTACAGTAGATTACTGCAGTACAGTTACAGTAGCTCACTGCAGTACAGTTACACTATCTTACTGCAGTACAGTTACAGTAGATTACTGCAGTACAGTTACAGTAGCTCACTGCAGTACAGTTACACTATCTTACTGCAGTACAGTTACAGTAGATTACTGCAGTACAGTTACAGTAGCTCACTGCAGTACAGTTACACTATCTTACTGCAGTACAGTTACAGTAGATTACTGCAGTACAGTTACAGTAGCTCACTGCAGTACAGTTACACTATCTTACTGCAGTACAGTTACAGTAGATTACTGCAGTACAGTTACAGTAGCTCACTGCAGTACAGTTACACTATCTTACTGCAGTACAGTTACAGTAGATTACTGCAGTACAGTTACAGTAGCTCACTGCAGTACAGTTACACTATCTTACTGCAGTACAGTTACAGTAGATTACTGCAGTACAGTTACAGTAGCTCACTGCAGTACAGTTACACTATCTTACTGCAGTACAGTTACAGTAGATTACTGCAGTACAGTTACAGTAGCTCACTGCAGTACAGTTACACTATCTTACTGCAGTACAGTTACAGTAGATTACTGCAGTACAGTTACAGTAGCTCACTGCAGTACAGTTACACTATCTTACTGCAGTACAGTTACAGTAGCTNGTTCTTACAATACACGGTGATTAACAGTTCGGTTCTTACAATACACGGTGATTTAACAGTTCGGTCCCAACAAGCAGTGACTGTCTATCAAAATTTGATTTACTAAACATTCTTTTTCTCGCTTTCTATCTTTGTCACTTTTTGTCGGTGAATGCGTTTTAAATGAAAAGTATAAAGATACAACTCCGCAAGTTAAAAGAGTTTTGAAGTTTAGACCAAAGTATTTGAATTTGAACTAAAGTAACAGAATACATCTCGCCCTGATTAGTTCAGGTTAAATGGAAGCAAGAAAAAAGTTAAATTTAATTTGTTAAAAACGGTTCGAATAAACAGCCTTTCTAGCCATTCGGTCAAAAGACAATTTTTTACGAAATTACTAAAACTACCCCATAGCTTTTTTTTCTTCTATGTAGCTTTTCAAAAATAGAAGCAAGGCTTTAAAACATCTAATATTTAGGACAAACATAAAATTTCCCTTCATTTGACTTGATTTAAACCGGATTGGATAATGAGAGAGAAAGGAGAATCTTACGAAGGTGTAGCTCCGATAGAAAATTATGAAAAAGGGGAGAAAGTATTGAGAAAAACTGTTTAAAAGATAACAGACTCTCCAATCCGGTTTTATAATCCCTTGTCAAACTTATACATTGAAAAGAAATCTTTATTCTTAGAAAATCTGCAGATGCATTTTCTTGTACAAACATGTATTTTTAGCAAAGAAGATACACCAGATACCCCAATATAATGTCCCTATATCTTTGAAATCAAAAATCACAGCGTAGAATCAAAGGTTTTCACCATTAGGATGCAAAGACAGGGATATTTTGATTTTGTGACAAAAACTCAGTTCCTTTGTTAGGGTTACTTTTATTTGTCTACCCTGTCAATATTTAAAAAGACAAACATGCAGTACATTATAACATTACTTGTAAACAATGTGTGTATGATGTAGACGCTTGTTTGTAAACAATATGTGTTTAATTTAGTACGCTTGTTTGTATACAATATGAATGCAGTACGGTTGTTTGTAAACAATATGTGTAAAATGTAGTGTGCTTGTTTGTATAAAATATGTGTATAATGCAGTACGGTTGTTTGTAAACAATATGTGTATTCCTTTGATTTATAAGTTTGTTTGAGAAGGAGCAGGTGTAGGATTCACAGGTGTACAGTCCTAGAATACAAGCAGAANTTTAACCTGCACCTATATTCAGAATATTAAGCCTTTTATTTAATAATATTATTATACCTAGCTTCCAGGGCACTTTGCGCCCATCTTCTATCTCAACTTTTTATTGTTTCACAAAATATTAGCATATTCTTTCCGATAAAACAAAAATTAAAAAAAATTTCACAAATTTACATATTTTTTGTATTTTGGATACAGATTTTTGTAATTCTGAGCATCCATAAACCTTCTCTGGGGTCATGTGAGGCCCCACACAAAATTTAGGCCCAACCAGTGCAGCCATTTTGACGTTTATTGGAGACAAGCAAAGTATACATATAGATGTCATATAATTTCTTTGTTAGTTTTCATGTACAAAAAAGCAAAGTGTCCGCGGCGTTGCCCGTGTCCATTAGGCTTTAAGTAGCGGGGCTGCCCATAGAACAATCGTTCACAGTGGGACTGTCTTTCAATCAGCCTTTTATTTTATTTTTAAAACTCGCACCAACACTGGAAAAAAGCGTCGAAATGAAATGCTGGAAACACCAGCTAACCTAAGTTACCCATTTGGAAAGTATAACATTTTCATTTTTATCACATCTCTATCTATCTATCTAAATATCTATCCAGGCTTCCCAGTATAGTTTTAATAATAATACCGTCAAGAATTTAATAAATCATTGAAAACAGAAGCAAACCTGGTTGTTATCCAGATACATTCAGATACCAGATACCAGATACATGCGTGACTAATAATACCATAAATACCACCCCNCGCCCTCCAGGATCTGGTCAGGATTATATAAATCTTTGGTTTATATCAGCTCTAGGTGAAATCAGAAACTTTCTTTAAAGGGCCTGTTTACGTAATTTCAAGTTACCCTCCTTGCCTGATTCACAACGATACCCTTAATCATTGAATGAGATATCCCTAGTCATCGAGCGGAAAATATATTTTTTAAATTACATGTTGTCTCTACAAAAGTAACAACGTCTGAAACTCATTTTGAAATATGTTTTCGAAATTTGCCAAAGAAATAGCTCAATGACGGCAAAAAAGATTTAGAGAGTGAAAAGAATACGTTATTTACTAAAATATATAATTTCTGTTGTGCCTGAAATTAATAAATATCAAATGTGAAATCACAATTGTTTAAAAATAGGAAACAAAATGAAAGTATAATTAATTAATTTGATAATTGAACATAATTAGCATGCTCATCCTGTATTATTAAATTATTTTAATCTACAAACTATAATTTTTTATTAAAATCAAATAAGATTAAAATATTTTTTTTTCAAAGCACATAAAGATCAACAAATTTTATTATTGTATATCTATAATTTAAATTTATATTCATAATATGTAGACTTTTTAAAAATAGAGTTTCAGCATAAAAAAACCCGTTATCAATACATACTGATTGCAAAATCCACGTTGCATAATGCACAATAAATTTTTTCAAATAATGCGTTCACATTCCCCTGTACAATTATTAGAAGCAAAGTAACATTATATCACACAAATAGATTATCATGTACAATAGGTGGCAACAGAGAAATAGATTATCATGTACAATAGGTGGCAACAGAGAAATAGATTATCATGTACAATAGGTGGCAACAGAGAAATAGATNAGAACAATCTGTTCTTTTACTATATTTTGGTTCTCAACCCAAACTATACTACTGTCCCATGTGGCGTAAACTTCACAAAATCGACAAATCGACATTTTCTAAATTAATTTTAAATAACACATTCAAATCATTAAAAATAATTTAAAAGTTTTAAATTGATAGGGTGAGTAATTTGCGGATTTGCTTAATATATTTTGCGAAGTTTACGGATATAGACCAGGTGTTGTACACTTGGTACCCCCAGGAGGCTAAACTATTGGAAAATCTCATTTTTATTCAATAAAATACTAAGGCGGAAGAAACACCTATTTCTTATTTTCTAAATTTTCTTAAAGACAAATTTGTTTAATTATTGAATTATTGAAATTAATCCTTCTACAGATCGTTAATTGGTGTTAATGTTAATAAAAAACAGCTGAGAAACTATGAAATATATAACAGCTGGTGTCCTAGGCATTTCTGCTGTTAAAAACAGGACAAAATCCCCCCCCCCATCCACCATCTAAACCCAGAAATTTTTTAAAATATCATAATTTTCAAGTTTCTAAACATTCGGGGGAAGATTTTTTTCTTGTTTGTTTTACCCCTGTAAGATGGCAGATTGCAGATGTCCAAATGAATGAAATGGTTCGCAGCTGTGTGTTGTCTGCATCATATAGGACAGCTGACACATTCTACAAACCCAATAGTTCCACATTTTTTATCTTTAATTAATAGACATTAAGACTTGGTATGTTTAAAATATATCATTTGTTTGTGCCACACTTTTAGAATGATGTTGTCATTATTATATTATTATTATTATTATTATTATTATTATTATTATTATTATTATTATTATTATTNAAGTTGAGAGTAGAATTCGGCCGATCCAGTACAAATTATATCCACCAGTCCGTCCTGTAGTCTTGCTCGTTCCGCGCCAAAATAATTCTCCGTATTGTCGATTAGTCGTGCCGTGCCAAGTTTTTTTACTTCATCATAAAACTTTAGTTAGGAACAGACAGTTAGTAAGTGTTAGACGTTCTAGAGATCGGACGACTTGCAGTACACTGTACAGTGCTCTTGTTCTTGTCTTGTCTAAAATAAACAAGGTGAGAATTTTCAGCAATTCTCTGAATTATTATTTGTTATGTAAAAGTGAAATTAGATGCAAATTTCGGGCTTGTTAATTGCTAATGAAAAAAATATTCTCAATTTATTAGAGAAAAGTTAATACAATAGCTTTATGCAATATGCAAAGCAAATTGTAAAAATTGTCCCAACTTAACACTGTGAGAAAAGTTTTCGTGCATTTTTCAGAAAATTGAATTTCATTGTATGACAAGAAATGTCGTGCATGCATATGCCACATATATTTGTTACACATGGTTGATGCTTTTTCATGCATATGTTTTGCTTGCCATGTGTTAATTATATCACACGTATTATGAGCATCATGAAAAGTGTAAATATGGTAACAGATGCGAAATTTTAAACAATGCAAAAAACTGAGGGTGGGATGTAAGTACAAATTTTTTTCCTAAGGAATTAAATTTTGTTGCATTGATTTTTTACCCCCTGTATATAAAGTTTATTATTATGTAATAGAGCCATACATACATGTCATGCTAAGTTAACTGTTTAATATTTATACATCTGTTTATAATTAAAAGTATTAAATAATATGGTGACAATGCATCAAAATACAATTGCATTCATTTCCAGTGATGCATTTTCACTTTTCACATGTTTGCATTATTTTCTTATAATATATTTTAAACATAATTTTTCTTGAAATTTTACAGAAATTTTAGGGGGTGGGACACTGGGAGGTACACCAATTTTAAACAAATATATATGCATGGGGATTTCTAATATGGCTTCCTTAGAGACTGTAAGCGAAATTTCAAGTGACCCTCCATGCAATGATGCCAATACCCGATTTACAATGGTACTATTGAACCCTTGAAACTTTAATCTGATCAAAAATATGGAAAATACCGTCGTTTTATTTACTCAAAAAGTGTTTATTTCTCCATCGCTTCTTATAAGCAAGAAATGCGCAAGTAATTTTCGCAGAGAAACCGCAAAATAAAAATAAACAGTTTAAAGAAACAAAAACACTGATATCTAAATTATACTTGATCAGACAAAGCTTTCTACTGTTGTAAATCGGGTATTGCCATCTTTGCATGGAGGTTCACTTGAAATTTCGCTTACAGTCCCTTTAAAAACTTGAAAAAATTGTTAAAATTAACTTCGAATTGACAAATAATTGCACTACTCATTTATCAAGATTCCCTTAAAAATATAATATCGTAATTTTAACTTTGTTCCTGTTTATGTTTTATATTATTTAAACATATGTTTTCAACTCTTTACATAAAACAATTTTTTATGATTAATTAGTTCATTTTTTCCAATTAACGTTTTAAATTTAAAAAATGGGTAATCTTAGCACTAAGGTCTAAGATATTTGATAAAAAATGACCTTCATCAAATAGTTTTCAAATTCAAGAACAAACATTGAAAAGTGTTCAAATCCGACAACATCTTTCATGGTTTCTAAAGTAGAACCCGCAATTAAAAATTATTAATTTGAAAAGAAAAAACATGGATATCTCAGTGGTTCTTGATCTGACAAACCTTCCGTCTAGAGTAGAGGGTTTAAATAGATCAAATTCAGCAAATATGCAACCAATCTGAAAACTATGATATCCCAGAGAAAGCTAATTGTAACTTAGCTTTACTCCAATTCTAATCTTATATTTGTTATTTCTATTTTTAATAGATTTAATTCATAATATTTTTTATACTTCCGTATTACTTAACCAGAAGTTCCACCAATGGCAGTGCATTAGTGACAGTACAGTGGTCACGTGATACAGGCGGAGACACATGATCAGTATACTGCTCTGCCATTGGTGATAGTTCTGGTCCCGTGATTTAAGTTTAAGATTTTCTAAATCTTACATATATGAACTTTCGTGTAATTTTAACACAGTTTTATATCAATTTCTTGAGACAGGAACATCAGATAAAACTTTCATGGGTCACGATCAAGAGCTAAAGGGATTAGCTTTCAGCCTATACCCACATTCATTTTTCCTTGACAGTCCCTTTAACAGTCTTCTAAAGTTAAACTGTTGAGACCTAAATGCAAAATTAGAAAATGAATTAATATTTATGAAGTGTATCGTTGGACATATCTTATATTTGCTAAACCGGAGAAAAAGTTTTTTTGTTGCATATCCAGTATTTGTGTTCAGAGAGTGTTTGAGAGAGAGAAAGAGAGAACCCCCATCAGAGAAATGTATGGGTCCCTCATATTGTACACTTTTATATAGTTATACATACATTCTTCTTCATTCTTCATTCTTCATTCTTCATTCTTCATTCTTCATTCTTCATTCTTCATCCTTCATTCTTCATTCTTCATTCTTTATTCTTAATTCTTCATTCTTCATTCTTCATTCTTCATTCTTCATTCTTCATTCTTCATTCTTCATTCTTCATTCTTCATTCTTCATTCTTCATTCTTAATTCTTCATTCTTCATTCTTCATTTTTCATTCTCCATTCTCCTTTGTTAAAATGAAAGAATAAATAGTAAATATTTAAAGAAAAGGACTCGATTATATTTACAGATGTTTAAACACCTGCATCCTTGTAACATGTTTTCAATAATGCTTTTTTTTGCAGTTGGTCTTCTCATTCAGTTGTCAGAGGTCATTCAAAGTTTTGTCCTCAAAAAATTATGTAATTTTATCAATTTTTTTACAGTAATGTCTCTACCACAAGCAAAGTTTGTTTAATTTTTCTTCTTTATTTAGAGATAGGAACTTTGTGTAGATATTGTTTATCTTTAATCTTTGATCTCGATATCCAATGTGGACACTTTTGAATTTGAAGATAAATACTTAATCCTTGAATTAAAAATGCTTCTGGTGCAGGGTATAACTATCACTGTATATTGAAGAGGTTAATTAAATTAATCCGTAGAATTAAATTAATCCGTAGAATTAAATTAATCCGTAGAATTAAATTAATCCGTAGAATTAAATTAATCCCCGTAGAATTAAATCCGTAGAATTAAATTAATCCGTAGAATTAAATTAATCCGTAGAATTAAATTAATCCGTAGAATTAAAAAAATCCGTAGAATTAAATTAATCCGTAGAATTGCATCAAATGGAGAGCAATGCTTGATCCCGAGATTCTCAATCACAAAAACTAAAAGTTTTAACTTCAGTTCTTTCATGTAGGTCGTCTTTTTTATTTCAAAGGAGGTCATTTTATAAATTTATTTTAAGGTGGTCGTCTGCTTTATTTATTTCCAAGAGGTTATGTTTATTCTTTAGATATTTATTCTAAGGAGGTCATTTTTATAAACTTCTTTCGAGCAGGTTGTATTTTCAATATTTCTTTAATGGACTGTTAAAGTAAGATGAAAAGGGGTAAACGGTAAAGGCTGAAGCCTAAAACTTTTATGAGTTTATCGCGAACCAAATTAGTTATATGATGTCATTGTGTCTCGAAAAATTGATATAAAACTGTGTCCGAGTTTTACAAAAACTCATAAAAAATGTGATATTTTAGATGGTGAAGCAAGTTCTTTATTTTCTTGAATTCAATGAATACAGAGAACAAAATGTGCAACAAATGAAAGACGATATTTAACTTTTTTTTTTTTTTCCAGATTTCTATGGATAAGGTGAGTATTAAGAAAGAGGCGGATGACGACCTCCCCGATGGAAAATTATACCCAGAGTCAAGAAGACATGAAAACTCTCGACTCTCTAGTTTCCCGCCCACACAAAGAGTTTCTCCAACTGCCACGCCCCTGAGGTCCCTGGCTGGGATAGGGTTTACACCCTCTCTAGTGGACAGGTATTACTATTTTGTGATTTTGTTATGATGCTGTAGACAGTATGGGCACATCTGATTCACAACGGACACTTGTTCAAGGAAACCACGGTTGAAAACTAACAATTTTCAGAGAAAAAAACTAGATTATACGCCTAATGTTGTTATCATGACCTGGGGATAAAAGGGTACCTCCTGGTGAGTTGGGAATACCCCTTTTTGGAAATGGAATGTTACCTTCAACCACAAGTGTTTCAATAAATATATCTCTTACATTTATCTCTATATCTCTTTATCTATATTTATAATAGTCTAGATATCTATCAGATATATAGATTATAATTAGCAGATTCAAATCTTGAAAATACTTGTACGCGTCAAACTTAAAACAATTACACAGATTTTTGCATATATTTATTTAAATTTTTATAATTCAAATATCTCGCATATCTCTTGTTGCTTCGGAATCGTGGTGTTGTTAACTTGTGATACCCGCCCCCAAAAGTCAAAAAAATGTACAAAACCCAAAAAATCTGATTTTTTGATTATATTTTTTTATATTTTTTTTTGTGTTTAGTACAATGAGCTTGAGCCCGCCCGGTCCCTCTGAGTTGTTTGGCTCCCAGAGAACCGTGTTTAAGCTGAAGAGGTTCCTGGGCACCCTCATCAAGTTCGGGACGGATATCTCGGCCCAGGTCGGGGAGAAGGTCAGGGAGATGGTCTTCAACCTCGTCGTAAGTTTTTATTTTATTTTTTAATATGATTTAAATTTTAATGAGATAGTTGCAGACATTTAAAGGAAGATATCTTTTTATTATCTTCGAACTGAGGTTAATTCTGTCATTCTGACAGAGAAACCGTCATTTATAATTGTCAACTTTTAATAGAAAAAAAGGATATCTTTATCATTAAATAAACGGTCGCTTGAAATTCCGTCAACACTCTCTTTTATATTCTATTTCGTCAACAGTCTCTTTAATATTCTATTTCGCCAACAGTCTCTTTAATATTCCATTTCGTCAACAGTCTCTTTAATATCCATTTCGTCAACAGTCTCTTTAATATTCCATTTCGTCAACAGTCTCTTTAATTTTCCATTTCATAAACAGTCTCTTTAATATTCCATTTCGTCAACAGTCTCTTTAATATTCCATTTCGTCCTTCTCTTTCTACTCTTCTCAAAGATTTTGGCCTTTTATTCATCATTTTATTTTACTACACCCTTTCCATGGTTTAACTTTAACATGGTTAGAGCTTTAAGTTTTCTTCTTTTCTTTTCTTGTAAAAATGAAACCAGTTTGTTTCTGAATTGTTAGAATGGAATAAATTACTAGAAGATGTGGGCGTGTGTTTAAACCCTGCGGGCTTGGGGGGGATACGGGCAGACATGGGGGTTATGAAATCTCGCTAAAGTAGGATTTAGAATTTAAAAATTTTAAATTTTAAATTCTTCAAAATTTATTTACGAAAGATATGGAAAATATAAATAACTAAGTTTTAAATCGCATAAGACTTCAAAAATGCGGTCTACAATGTTTGCATTTTAAAATTTGAGTTTTTGTAGTGAATTAGTTGAGTTATCCGTACTTAGTTCTATCTCTGTGTATTTAGGCTGGAGTTGTATCTGTCTCTGAGTTCCATCTTCAGCTCCAGGATGTAACCAACTTCCCTGTCCGACCCTACGTTCTCCCCTTCCTACACACCAATATATCATTCCTTCAGAGGGAGATTGCAAGGTATACATTCTCCCCTTCCTACACACCAATATATCCTTCCTTCAGAGGGAGATTGCAAGGTAGGTTCTCCCCCTTCCTTCACACAAATATATCCTTCCTTCAGAGGGAGATTGCAAGGTATACGTTCTCCCCTTCCTACACACCAATATATCCTTCCTCCAAAGGGAGACTGCAAGATAGGTTCTCCCCCTTCCTTCACACCAATATATCATTCCTTCAGAGGGAGATTGCTATGTAGGTTCTCCCCCTTCATACACACCAATATATCCTTCCTTCAGAGGGAGATTGCAAGGTATACTGTCTCCCCTTCCTACACACCAATATATCCTTCCTTCAGAGGGAGATTGCAAGGTAGGTTCATTTGAAGTACTGTACCAACTTCTATGCAGCTAGACCATGTTGTACAGTATACATGTAGACAAGGGACGGAAAAACGGGACAGTACACCAAATTAATCATCCCCTTCATAGAGAGATTTATGTGCTAAAAGTAACCTTTGCAACTATTAAACAACGGTGAAACTGGTCCGCAAATGTTGTGCAAACAAAAGATGAAACTTTAATGACATTTGAATATAACCAAATGTAAGCTAAATTTAGTTTTCTGTTTTAAACCTTTTTTCTAATGGTAAAACTAAATGATTTGGCAAAGAATGAACAAGTTACATCATGAGAATTCAAAGAGGACTGTACGGAATATGTCAAAATATTGTCCAAACTTTGGTCTCTGAAGTCTCATAGTTTAATGTGGTGTTCTCTTTATCAATCTTAATTACAATCCATGGCTGTTGATTATCTACCTGCCGGTCTGTCTCTACACTTATAACTGTTTACTAATAAATGACGTAATTATCTCCATTTTAGTCTGAGTGGTGGAAGTTGCAAGAGTGTTGTTGAATATCTTCGTCAGCACGAGAATTCTATCCTCCAACCTCCTCCTCCGGATCATGGGATCTCGGAGCCCAGCGATATCTTTCATAGCGAGGCTGTCGAGTCCCATCAGGACCGGAAGCGTCGAACCTCTTCGACTAGCGACAGCGAATCGGCCAATAAACGTACAAAGCCTGGTGGTAGTCTGATCAGTCCGCCATTATTTCAAAATGGCGCATTTCAACGGAAAGACGGACTTCCGCACAAATGGAGTCAGTTCCCTGGGAAGCTGGCCATAGTTCCAGGGTGTCCTAGTTCAGGCAGCGGAGAGGGTAGCACCACCAATTCTAAACCTGAAAACCAGTGCAATGACGACGAGTGGAAAAATGTTCAAGTTGTAAGTTTTTATTTTATTTTTATTTTTTTTCAGATAATTGAACCAACTTTTTATATTAAAAGGAAAATTAGAATCTTGAATTCAAATAATTACTGAGGTCCAAACAAAAACAATCCTTACAACAAACTTGTCAACCCTGTGTTAAACTCGACTTCTGGATTAGAGTTAAATCGAGTTAAATTCAAGATTTTGTCTTTTTTCTATTTTGAACAGTTTTAGCTCTGATAATTCCTTGTTTTCCTGCAGTAGAAATGCGCAAATCACTTTTGTAGAGAGACTACAATTGAAAACAATCCGTTTGCAAAATTATAAACATTGCAATATCTAATTCATACTTGTTCAGACAAAGCTTTTAAGGATACGGTTCTGATTCGGCTATTGCCATCTTGCATGGAAGATCACTTGAAATTACGCTTAAAGTTTAAAATATGATTTGCAGATGTTGAATTGTATTCTTGGGATGGTTGAGAAAACCCAGCGAGCAATCAGCATCCTACAACAACGACAAACCACAGCAGCCACCCTTAGGTCAACCGAGGATATCATTGAAGAAGTTCAAGCATCAGCGGTTCGAGCTGTTAACGAAGTAAAACAGAACGCTCTGTGTGAGATAGCACGTGCCCGCCACGAGGCAATGTTGCTCCGGAAACCAGGGAAGGAGAAGGAAGGATTACTCCGGGTGTCAACTAGTCAAGGAGATACAGCAGAGGTAATGTCAATATCTATATAGGATTAGTAAGGGATAGGCAAACAATTAACGAATGGAAATCTTCGAAAAATAACAGAAAGGAATTAAGTTTCTGCCACAAACTCTGGTTTTTTAATCCCTATATCATTGCAACTTAATGACATAGACCTTAGATAGTTCAAACTATGAATTCTGGAAGATCAAATAATGTAAGTTTGAAATATCAAAGGTCTACACGATCAGATTGCAAAGATATAGACATGAGAAAATTCTAGTTTGTGGCGAAGACCATGAAAGAACGGAAAGAACTGTTCATTTTTTGTCAGGGCTTAATTTATTTCAGTTATCAGATAAATACGAACATTTTATTAGGGCTTAATTTATTTCAGTTTTTAGATAAAAACGAACATTTTTTCAGGGCTTAATTTATTTCAGTTTTTAGATAAAAACGAACATTTTATCAGGGCTTAATTTATTTCAGTTATCAGATACAAACGAACATTTTTTCAGGGCTTAATTTATTTCAGTTATCAGATAAATACGAACATTTTATTAGGGCTTAATTTATTTCAGTTATCAGATACAAACGAACATTTTTTCAGGGCTTAATTTATTTCAGTTATCAGATAAATACGAACATTTTATTAGGGCTTAATTTATTTCAGTTATCAGATACAAACGAACATTTTTTCAGGGCTTAATTTATTTCAGTTTTTAGATAAAAACGAACATTTTATCAGGGCTTAATTTATTTCAGTTATCAAATAAATACGAACATTTTATCAGAGCTTAATTTATTTCAGTTATCAGATAAAAACGAACATTAACAGCCTGTTCATTTTCTTAAAGTTTCTAATCTCTTTAAGCTTCTATCTCTTAAAGCTCCTATCTCTTTAAGCTCCTATCTCTTTAAGCTCCTATCTCTTTAAGCTCCTATCTCTTTAAGCTCCTATCTCTTTAAGCTCCTATCTCTTTAAGCTCCTATCCTTTAAGCTCCTATCTCTTTGCAATGCAACTTTTAAAATTCCAAACGCTGGACATTTTTTTTGTTCATCTTAGCTGTACAAACAAATCCTCGAATTGTTTTCAAAAATCCACGGAGCGAAATTATCAATTTTCAGAGAGAGAAAAACCATAAAGAAATCTACATAATATAGTTTTCTAAGGACACTTTTTGATAATATTCAATTTCGTGCACTATCCCTTACAAGAATGTATTTTATGTACATTTTGCATCTATTTACAAAAAATGTTAACATGGTTAAATTGATCTTGATTATCAAATCAGATCTCTGCAGACTTGTAAAAGTTCGCAATATCATGTGTAACACATTTAAATCAGCTGCAAAAAACATTTGATAATCTAGTTTTTATCTTAATTTGATAATCGGCAGTATTTAAACTTTAAACAGGGTTCAATGTTAAATAAACATGTTGCAAAGAATCACAAAAAAAGATGTTGAAATTTAAAAAAAACATTGATTCTTTGCTAGCTCAGGGTAATGCTATGTTCATATATACTAGCTTCTATATAATAGCTTGGGAACCCAGCTGTGATTGGAATTTTTCCAAAGTCAACCCACTCAGCCTTGAACTTTTAAACCAGACCAAGAACAGTGGTTCTACTGATATTCCCAATACAAATTTGAGGCAAATCGGTCAAGGGAGTCATAAGGTACGATCCAGCAGAGGTTACTTCTTTGTATAAATATATTAAGTTGTAATCTCTGTTTGTATGTTTGATCATAACTCAGGAACCCCTCGACAGATTAGTCTCAAATTTTGATTCGGGACTCGGTAAATTCACGGGAATATTCCTAATTTGGTTTGAAAATTCTAAGTTGAGCGGGTTGACATTTATAGCGAAAGTTTAAGTTTCAGGCAAAGCTGGGTTCCCAAGCTAATTTCTATATATTTTTTCCTTACAATTAAGCGATAAGCATATTATATTATTTACATTACATTACATTTACAATATTATTTCAATAATCTTGGCTAATTCTAAAAATCTTTCGATGCATTCGATGATTTGCAAAATATGTAAATGAATAAAAATAAATCATGCATTACTTGCAAATATTTAAACAGCTTATACCTGCAAAAACTAAAAAGTTTACTGTAAAGATTATCTATATCTATATATGTATATATATATATATATNGTAAATAGTATTCAAGTAAAATGTCCTCTTGAGATTTCAAGAGATTAGACGGAGAAAAGTAGAGAGGGTGCAAATAGTATTCAAGTAAAATGTCTATGGAAGCAGGTGTCAGAACAGACCTAAACATATCGTTCGTAATCTCTTTTATATAAAGATCTAAATATTTATATAGATTATGTTTTTACATTATATTACATGTGATTACATGTTGAAGTTTACAGGAGATACTTTTTTATTTGCAGAGTCTAGTTGTTTGAAACTAAGGTTTCAGGTTAGGGATTATAGATATAATTTCGTAGTTGTTTAAAGGGAGTGACCGGCAATGAAAGGTAGTTGAACTGAGTATGCAGTGTTGTGGAAAACTTCTTTTGGATTTATTTGAGACATATTTAACTTTTAAAGATCTGAAAATCCTGAGTTTGAGCGCAAATTCGACGTTCAAAACTCCTACTTTGGGGGTGGTACGTTTTCGGAATTAGTTTATTTAAATTATTAAATAACGACGACATAAAATGTAAAAAAGTTCTGCAATTAACTACAGACGTCATGTATAGACACATGTTGAGAAAATAAAAATTAATCTTATCATCGAAAGTAAGTAATCTTGCTCAATTATTAGTTTCTATTATCACATTATTCCGGTTTCTCATTATTCACAAAGATTTTCTGCAGATCTTCTAGAATTAATATGAAGAGAAGACATTTGAAGAATTTGAAGAAATATGCGAATAAATTCAAAGAAAATAAGAAATTCAATATAATAATGAAAACGAAATAATCGATTTCAGCATTGATTTATTGGCAAATTTCTTTCGAGAAATATGTTCCTAACCATCTAATTAGATTACTGTATAATTTTTACTTTATTTTTCGTTGTCGTTATTTAATAATTAAAAAAAAACTAATTACATAGCCGGTCACTCCCTTTAACACAAAAGTTTTAGCTTTAAAGTAGTTGTAATATCTTAATAACGCTTTGTTAGGAATATCTTACGTATTTTTATATTTCTAACATTATGTATTTTCGAATCGGTAAGTTCTATGAGGATGGAGAAAATCTACAGGTAAAATAATTTACGTGCTTTCTAAATTAACCCCNGATAACTCTGATAACTCTGATAACCCTAATAACTCTGATAACCCTAATAACTCTGATAACTCTAATAACTCTGATAACTCTTAAAACACTGACAACTTTGTTAACTCTGATAACTCTCATAACACTGACAACTGTGATAACTGTTATAACTCTAATAACTCGAATAACTCTGACAACTCTGACAACTCTAATAACTCTTATTACACTGACAACTCGTATAGCTCTGAAAACTCTGATAACTCTGACAACTCTGAAAACTCTGATAACTCCAATAACTCTGATAACTGGGATAACTCTGATAACTCTGATAACTCTGATAACTCTGATAATTTTGATAACTCTGATAACTCTGATAACTCTGATAATTTTAATAACTCTGATAACTCCAATAACTCTGATAACTGTAATAACTCTGATAACTTGAATAACTATGATAACTTTGATAAATCTAATAACTCTGATAACTCTGATAACGCTGATAACTCTGATAACTCTAATAACTATGATAGCTTAGATAAATCTAATAAATCTGATAACTCCAATAACTCTGATAACTCTGATAATTCTAATAACTCTGATAACGCTGATAAGTGATAACTCTGATACCTCTGATTTAGTTTATAGGATGTAAATAGTATGTACACTGCATGAAACGAAATTCTTCATTGTGTTGAGATGAAAGAGGTCAGCTTTGGATGGGGGGGGGGAACATATCGTTCGTAATCTCTTTTATATAAAGATCTAAATATTTATATTTAGGTGTAAAGGAACAGATAAAGATTAAGCTGACCGATAATATGGTCAGGTGACTTTAACGAAATATATATATTTGTAGGTTCAGTTTTCAAAGATAAGGGGGTTATTACTATATTTATTACACGAGAATGATATTAAATTAAGATTAAATCCAATTTACGAAGCTTTACTTCCCATCAATATTTTAAATATTTTTTATTTATACTAGAAAATTATTTATGATGACAATCAACTGACATTTAAAAAAGTTTCTAAATATAAAGTTTAAAGGTTTACATTTAAGCACCTGTATATAAAATGAAGTGTAAAGATGTGCACCGTTTTTGGGGTTTATTTTTAACATTAAAAATTTTGCTTTTTTAAAGGGAATGTTGTAGTAATTTCACATGAATTTCCATTCATATAATGGCATGTCATATTCTCAATGATACCCTTGAAACCTTTATCTGATCAATAATGTGAAGGATAACGTAGATTGTTTTGGCTTGAAACTTGTTTACTTCTGCATTTTCTACCAAGGGTATAAAAACTTTTAAAAACGTAATAAAAACAAACTTTAATTTAGTTTTTACTAGGATAAGCATTTCAACTTCTTGTACAGCATATTATAGATTTAAAAAAATTAGTTTGAATGATGCACATTTCTGATTGTATACAGAATTGTAACTATAGTTAGGCCAGCTATTATGTATAAAATGTCTGTTTTCATTTCCACTTGTTCAAACCAACTGTGTAATGCAAGTGTTAAAAATAAACAATTTTAATGAAATATTTGCTATACTAGTATAATGTATGGAATAAGGGAATAGGTTCAATTAAAAAAAAGGAATTGAGTCTTTGTCATAAACTCTGATATTCTAATACCTATATCTATGCAATCCAATTTCGTAGACGTTAGATATTTCAAACTATGAATTCTGTTAGATCAAATAGCCTAAGTTTTAAATATCAAGGGTTTCCACCATTAGGTTGCCAAGATATAAGGATTAGAAAATTTGAGTTTGTGGCAAAAACTCAATTCCTTTCATGTTTGATAAGAATAAAAATGTTTGAATTTCTTGCATGAAATTTTAAACCCATAAATTCAGTGTGCTTCGCGGCCGAACCAATTTTAGACAATGATAAAACTTATATGGGTTCAAGTCAAAATTAATACAAGAAATTTTTAGCTTTCACACTATGATATTTGTCATATCCGACTGTATGTCTACATATCTGTTTGTATTATGTATGTTTCTTTCTTTATGCATTATATCAGCTTTGTAGATCTATTTTTCCGTACAACTACCTGTCTGTATAACCTTTAGATATACATATGTAGCAAAAATTGAGGCCTATTGTAATTTACGTCGTATCTTGTTCATTTAGGAATTACGCAAACTCTGTATTAGGATTAACCCATCCCATATAAGATATATATTTATAACTCCGTCATACCCATATTATGATTGTTGACTACGTTATAGATATAACAGCTCATAGCTTGTAATTATGTTGTTAATAACCCATTTCTAAAATGAACTACGAAAAAAACCTCAGTTGATTGAGACTCTGCTTTCTAATTGAGATCGTGCCTTGATAATTGGCATTGATCTATTTGATTGCTAGTGTCTGTATTGACATCGATAGCTAACCAGATGCACCCTTTGTAGTGGCGTTGATTAGTCACAGGATTGTAGCCGTGTTGATTGTGTTCTGGTGGAGACATTGATCAATTGATTACTAGTGTTCGCATTGACACTGATAGTTACGCTTGTGTCCTTGTGTGGCATTTTAAGCCTGGGATTCAGTCCTGGTTGAGTTTGATATCGGATGGACAGTACCTGGATAGATACGTCTTTAGAAATTGTTATGGAGTAGGTGTTTATTACACATATACGCAAATTAGAAATATATTTACAGTTTTTATATGTCTTTAATGTATAATATCTAAAAGGTTACCCATAAAAGATGATACTGTAATGACGACCTTAAATAAGAACAACTTTAAGCTGAATTGCCCAGCGTTGCCCGTAAATTTTTTTTTAAATTAAAATTTTTTAACCTACATTTCACCCCCAGGATTCCCTCAATAATGATCGGCCATTTTGGTCCAGACCAGCCGTTTGGCAGCTGTGCCAGCATATATACATACTCACATATATATATATATATAAAGTAGTAATCTCTGTTTGTTTGTTTGAATGTCTGATCATAACTCATGAACCCCATGACCGATTTGCCTCAAATTTTGAGTGGGAAACTCTGTAGAACCACGGAAATGTTCTTAGTTAGATTTAAAAGCTCTTAGTTGAAAAGATTGACTCTTAAAAAGAAACCATTGATTCAAGACAAAGCTGGGTTCCCGAGCTAGTTCATTATTCATTATCATATATATATCTAGATCTGCTGGAACTGTGGTAGATCTGCTTCAGAGACCTGCTCTGGATGCAAGGTTGCCAAGTATTGCGGAGCGTTCTGTCAACACAAAGATTGGGAGAACCATCACAGGGTGTGCAGGGTTCAGGAGGAAATATCTTCTCATAATCTTGAACTCATCTCTAGCAAACCAGATAACAGCAAGGAGAGCAAATAGATCTGAAAAAATCCAAGATCCACTAAAATCCGGGAAATTTTTATTTGGTTTTGATCTTTTTGATCTTTTTGAAGATGTAAGACGACATTCGGTGAATTACGATTTCGCACGCTGTGATTGTAAAAATAGGTGCAAGGACACGTGTTTTAGTTAATTTCAAGCATAAAAATATCTGTTTGAGCTTTGCATCTATTTCAGCAATAAGGTTTTTTCATTTCTATTTGTTATACTTGAAATCTTTAATGCATTCAACGGCATAGTGGAGGTTAAGCCTAGAGAAGCAAAATTTGGCGCGCATTCCATTCAAATTATATGGCCTTATAATTAACAAAAAATAATTGAAAGTCTTGGTTTGTTTGCAACAAATATATTTACTATTTCCTCACTCTAAACCTGGTTCAGGATGTCGGAGTGCATGTGCATCCTGGCCAGGTTGCACTGCACACCTCCCGCTCCCCACTGAGAGACTGAAATGGAATTTAAATGAAACCCCGCGAAAAAAATATTGTAAATAAGATTAAGGTACAAAAAAGAATTTGAGAAATAAAATGAACAAATTATGACATTGTCAAATGTCAATTGATAAGAAAAGAAAAAATCTGAATATTTATTTAAGTTTAATTAATTAGAGCCTGCCTCTGGCTCTAGGGGGGGGGGGCCCAGGGGTGAATGTCTAGGGGGTGCACAGGGGTACCACCCCTCTCCACTATGCCCCTGAATCTCTTTTTCTCTTTAAGAACTTGTAATCCTTCTACCCCTGCCCCTGATTATTTCTTTAAAAATGTTTAATCGTTAAAAAATCGTTGTAACTGTAAAGTGTAACTAGTAAGTTGTTACCCCTTGTCATAATGTGTTACCTTAGAAACGTACATGCAAGTATGTACAGTACGTGCAAGTTGTGTACAAGCTAGGCCAGCATGTACAAAATCTATGTTCATGCACAGGATTGTAAAGCATAATTGTACGTTTTTGCACTTTTAGAAATTAGAAAAATTTGAAACTTTAAAATTTCCAGATTTTAGAGCAACAAAATTACGAATTTTATATTTGAGAAAGGAGCTGAAACCTAAGAAGTTATATTTTATAAATAAATCCAAATAGAGTATCAAGTACAATAGGTGGCAACAGAGAAATGAACCAATTATACACAACGTCACAAGTGTCAAATATAACAAGAAAAACGAAATTGTCTCACGTTAGTTGACATGTTTACCAAGATTAAATAAAAAAGTGTAAAAACAGAAACTAAAGAACACATAAAATTGCACTTATTTTACTGTAAAAAAAGCTCTTTATTCTAAAATTTTCACTATTATTGATAATTTTGTCAGACACACAAACTGAATTGACACTTGTGACGACAGAATACAACATGCAACTTTTAAAATTCCAAACGCTGGACATTTATTATTATTATTATTATTATTATTAATATTATTATCATCATCATTGTATTAGTTATCTGCTCATTGTATTTTATCATCTCCTGATATAAATAATTTGAAAATAAATTTGTTATTCCTATTTGTTGGTGTATACACCTGTATAGTTTAATTTACAGGATACAACAATGGATACAATGATAGAAACTAATTAGCTTGTTTTATATTCAACTAGGTTAAACACATGTCACAAGTTCATGTTAATCATTTTAAACACTTTAATCTGTTAATCACTCATCATTACTCAGCCTTCAAAGGAGTCGAATCTTATCCTGTTCTTATCCTCATATCTTTGCAACTAGATGTTGTAGACCTTTATTATTTCAAACTATAAATTCTGTTTGTTCAAATATTCCAAGTTTAAAATATAAAAGTTTTACGCCATTATGTTGTAAAAATATAGGGATTAAAAAAATACATTTTGTGGCATAGACTTAATTATTTTAAAATTTGTTCACTTTGACATTCAATTTAATTTTTTTCTAAAAATATTGATTTACTTTGCTTAAACTTAGCTAATTTTATTTTAATAAAGACTTTAAATAAGTTTTCTGAATAGTTAATTAGCTATAGGTCAGTCCATTTGAAATCACTTTTTTCAGTAGGCACCATCTTCGATATTTTTCAAACTCTAAATATAAAAAGACCTATTTGAGACATTACATGATCAGTAATTTTTAGAAGTTGGTGCCTACTAGGGGGTGGCTGATTTCATATGGACTGACCCAGGTGTGACCTTCGATCACGTACTATTTAAACTATTGAACAAATTTTCGCTTTTTTAAAATACTTTTTTGGCGGTAAATGCGTTAAAAAAAAGTAAAAAAACAACTCTGTAAGTTTAAAAATTGTTGAATTATTATATTTTATTATTATATTATATTATTATAGACCAAAACACGATTAAATTACGTCAATAAACAAAACAACTTAACAAAAAGATTAAGATAAAAGATACAAGTGTAATAAATGACTTAAATATTTCTCTTCATAATATATATTAATTATATAAACTCTATATTAATTTCGCCCTGTCAGTAAATAACTCCTTTTTAATATCACCCTTTAAGTAATTAACTACATATTAATATCACCCTTTCAGTAAATAACTCCATACTAATATCACCCTGTAAGTAATTAACTCCATATTAATATCACCCTGTAAGTAATTAACTACATATTAATATCACCCTGTCGGCTGTCAGTAATTAACTCCATATTGATATCACCCTGCAAGTAACTGACTCCGTTTTAATATTTTAATAAATAACTCCTTTTTAACATCACCCTGTAAGTAATTAACTACCTATTAATATCACTCTGTCGGCTGTCAGTAATTAACTCCATATAAATATCACCCTGTCAGTAAATAACTCCATACTAATATCACCCTGTAAGTAATTAACTCCATAATAATATCACCCTGTAAGTAATTAACTCCATATTAATATCACCCTGTAAGTAAATAACTCCATATTAATATCACCCTGTAAGTAGTTAACTCCATATCAATATCACCCTGTCAGTAATTAACTCCATACTAATATCACCCTGTCAGTAATTAACTCCATAATTATATCGCCCTGTAAATAATTAACTCCATATTAATATCACCCTGTAAGTAATTAACTCCATATTAATATCACCCTATAAGTAAATAACTCCATATTAATATCACCCTGTAAGTAAATAACTCCATATTAATATCACCCTGTAAGTAACTGACTCCATATTAATATCACCCTGTAAGTAATTAACTCCATATTAATATTGCCCTGTAAGTAAAAAATCCATATAAATACCACCCTGTAAATAACTAAATACTAATATCAAAAATCGTACTGTAAAAAATTCATACCGATATCACCCTGTAAGTAAACATGACCCTGTACAGATGTGTAACCCCTGATCACATAAAGAATCAGGAATGGCTCCGACTCCGGCATTCCCTCCATGTGTGGTCGGAGAAATTATTTAATAAAGAACCGGAGAATCCACTCCGAGAGAACATGATTTCCATCTGGACCCGGGGTCTTAAACTATCTTAAACTATCTTAAATACTAGAACCAGAGTTGGGAACTTTTCTGTTGGATGCTCATAATTCCGATCCACAGATCTTGATATCCACTGTAGATGCTTTTAATTTGAGGATCTAAAAAGTAAACTTTTCCATATCTTCATTTTAGTTATTCATTCCCTTAAGCATATCTCCCTTCCTGGTTCTTAAACTATCTTAAAATGTCTTAAATTCTAGAACATGGTTCTTAAACCATCTTAAACTGTCTTAAATTCTAGATACATGGTTCTTAAACCACCTTAAACTGTCTTAAATCCTAGAACATATTGTTTAACTAAGATTTCAGCTTTAAAGGTAATGTCATCATTGATAAAGAAAAGATTAAGGGTTCTGCACACAGACTACACAGACTTACAACACCCCATCCTGAAATCATTCCCTGCTCTGATCAATTTCCCATGATCATAGAAACCAGGAAGCACGCGTGGGTCACTGTTAAGAGGAGAGTTGCAAAGATAGCCAAACCAATCCAGATTCATGAGAAAGTCTCAAAGATAGCCTAACATCAGATCACCGGATGAACTCCAATTGTGGAAGGATCTTAATAGTTTTCCAAGCTATATGAAATCCTCTAACCAGAAGATGATGAACTTGTTGTGCTTCATGGAGGAATGTTCTCTCTTGGTTCGAGTAATATGCTGGGCAGGGTCTTCAACATGGACGGAATCCTTAGCAATGTGCAAACTAGAGGAACAGATTTGATAAATGATCTCAACCCCTTGGGATTTGTCTCAAGGGAGTTCTTGTTGATCAAGGAGTTTATTCTGATATCCTGTATTTTATACGTCCTGATGTTTGATCTACCACCTTCTGTCACTGCTCTCATCAATAGGATCATATTAGACTGGGGCCGACTTCAGAACAGGAAGAAACCTCCAGCTGAAGTAATGAGGATGAGAGCATTGTCAGCTAATGAGGATGCTCTATGAAAATAAGGGATGGCTAGCCCTATTGTTCAAGCACTCCCTTCCCCCCATTTTGTAATAAATATCTTGTAACCCTATATCTGTAAACCTGAAATATGTTGTACATTATTAATTAATCATTTGTAAATAGCTATGTAAAACCTATATAATGATTTATCTTTACTGGGCTGTAAATAACTTTGTAACATGATTAGCTTAGTTATGTTTGTATATAACGACATAAAACTTGTAATTGCATTTATTAACTTAACTTGTAACATAGAACCCAAAATACCTTCAGTTGGAATTAGACTCCGCATTGATTACAGTGTGTGGGTAATTGTTTCTTGGTTTGCCCACGAGAAGCGTCCTGAATCACTTTCTTGAAAGATAGATATAGATTAGGAATCGATACAGAAAAAGTTGTGTCCAGATTGACATTGATAGTAAAGTATTGTTGAACTGATTAGTTCTTATGCCTCACCGATCATAGCGATAGGGCTTGAGTATTGATACAGAAACTAAACCAATCCAGCCCAATTTTTTGTTGGACCTCACATGACTCCAGGGAAGGTTTAAGGAAATTGCAAAAATTTGTGTCCAAAAGTTTTTTCTTATTGTTTTATATTTGTAAAAAGAGTAAATGCTCAAAATTAAAAATTGAAAGCCTAGTGAAAATAACAAGGAAATGATCGAAGATTCATATAGGACAGGAATTGCGTTTAGAATTGTATTTCAAAACATAATTACCATGATTTTTTGTTCTTCAATACTATGTATGGAATATGTAAAAAGAATTTAATTTAATGTTATAAATTCAGTTGTAAAAATACCAACTAATATATTTATAAACTTGATGATCTAAAATATAGTTTTTATGTTTAGAAGATTTACATGGAATATGGCTAAATGAATATATATTATAGATTTTGATTTCTTACTGTTTTATCTATGTTTCTTACCCCTCGTTTTAACAGACTTCTATGAAGGTGCAGTCGGTGTAGACTATAGAGTCACAGTTTACGCAGATAGGACAAGACAATTAGTGACAACATCTATGAAGACAAATTACTCCATATGTATGTATATATGTATCACATAGATTTAGCCTGCTTATAAAAAGTCTCATTAATCTTTAAGACAGGGTCGACTTTGAAGTGTCGCAACGCCTTGGGCTTATGCTTTTCTATAGCTCTTTACATGTAGATTTTAGCTTGGGTTTTCAAGAGGTAATTGGCCAAATTCTCATAGATTTTTGCTTGAGAGCGTGATACCTTTAAATCACAGTGGTATGTTTTTGCACCATATGAGAAAATGTTTTTGAGTAGTGTATGTATTGTTTACAATATATATAATAAAACAAGACATTCGTACATATATATGTTGCGTATAGCCGGCCAAACGGCTGGACCGATTGGGCTGAATTTTTTTGTGGACACTCATGGGTGGCCGGGGAGTGTTATAGGCTATTAAAAAAATCGCCTTTTTCCAAAGTTTATTTTTACATTTTTTTCATGGGCAACGCCTGGCCCTTCAGCCAGTCTTACTCTTCTTCTATAAAATAAAACAAGACATTCGTATATATATATGTTGCGTAAAGCCGGCCAAACGGCTGGACCGATTGTGCTTAAAATTTTTGTGGACACTCATGGGTGGCCGGGGGTGTCATAGGCTAAAAAAATTCGAAGTTTTTTTAAAAAAGAAAAATTTTGATTTTTCTGTTTTCCACGGGCAACCCCGGGTCCTTAAGCTAGTATATAATTAAAACCTTGAATAATAAGTTACAGTAAACTAGAAAAACATCCCTTGCACCACCCGAAACAAATAACTTTGACACTTTACAAGTCTATATCAAAGTGTTATCACGAAAAATCTATCTCAATCATAATTATGATAATTCGTAAAAATATTCATCATAAAGTTTGCTTCGCATTAGTCTCTTTAGAAGGAGATGATTCGTTTGTTGGACTGTACGAATTCACCATCTGTACAGAGTACAGTCTGAATTGTACTGTCCGAATTCACCGTCTATACAGTGTACAGTCTGAATTGTACTGTCCGAATTCACCGTCTGTACAGAGTACAGTTTGAATTGTACTGTCCGAATTCACCGTCTGTACAGTGTACAGTCTGAATTGTACTGTCCGAATTCACCGTCTGTACAGAGTACATTCTGAATTGTACTGTCCCAATTTACCGTCTGTACAGTGCACAGTCTGAACTGTACTGTCCCAATTCACCGTCTGTACAGTGTACATTCTGAATTGTACTGTCCCAATTTACCGTCTGTATAGTGCACAGTCTGAACTGTACTGTCCCAATTCACCGTCTGTACAGTGTACAGTCTGAATTGTACTGTCCCAATTCACCGTCTGTACAGTGCACAGTCTGAACTGTACTGTCCCAATTCACCGTCTGTACAGTGCACAGTCTGAACTGTACTGTCCCAATTCACCATCTGTACAGTGCACAGTCTGAATTTACAACATTGCCCTGACTAACTGAAAATCGGTACAGTACTTGAAATGAACTGGAGATTTGCGTGAGGATATCACGTTAAACTAGAGTAAATTGCACGTGAGGATATCACGTTAAACTAGAGTAAATTGCACGTGAGGATATCACGTTAAACTAGAGTAAATTGCACGTGAGGATATCACGTTAAACTAGAGTAAATTGCACGTGAGGATATCACGTTAAACTAGAGTAAATTGCACGTGAGGATATCACGTTAAACTAGAGTAAATTGCACGTGAGGAAATCACGTTAAACTAGAGTAAATTGCACGTGAGGATATAACGTTAAGGTAGAGTAAATTGAACGTGAGGATATCACGTTAAACTAGAGTAAATTGCACGTGTGGACATCACGTTTAACTAGAGTAAATTGGACGTAAGATTTAAATCTTAATGTTTCTAATCATACTCATCTCATTAAAGACTATTGATAGAACAAAAATGTTATAATGTTTAACAAGATAAAGGAAATGAGTTTTTGTCACAAACTAAAATTTTCCAATCCCTATATCTTTACAACCTGATGGTGTAAAACTTTGATATTTCAAACTATGAATTATGTTAGATCAAATAGTCTAAGTTTAACATATCAAAAGTTTTAACCAGCAGGTTTCAAAGATATAAGGGTTAGAAATAATCTAAATTATATAAGCTACGAGGTCCCGAAACCGTACCAGTATTGCCGCATAATCTTTACTCTATTTTACTGTCTAATTTGCAGCGACCTGATAAACGCATTGTAGATTTGTATTGCAGTTGATTCTAGCGTGTTGATAGCTATTTCTAAAAGTTAAATCTTAAATTACATCTGTTGTTCTGTCAGTGTAATCTGTGAGTGGAGTGTAAGGTTTGAAATGTTCTGGTTTTGATCTGTGTAGTTCCTGGATCTGACACCAGGGTTCTGCTCTCGACATCATATTGTAATTTATATTGAACAGGATTCCATGGGGTCAGGGGGGGGGCCTACCAGGGGAATATTATAAATTCAAGAATTTATTTTATACTTTTTTATTTATTTGTTATAGTCGGTTTACTGTCATCTTACCAGGCTCCATTTGTATATAGCATGAGATATGCTAGGATCGACTCTACACTGGGTATTCCAGACTGAACGGTACGGCTGAATGCATGTACAGGACACGTTTTACCGGCTCGGATTATGCAACTTTTCGAGTGGTGTGGGTTTAGTAGACTACCGGACAATTGGGTGTCGAACCAAAAGAAATGAATCTAATATTTGGATTCCGTGCTGCAACGTAAAAAGAACTAAAAATTGACCTATAGTATATATATAAGACCTTGATAACTTATACGTTTTCAATCATTTGTCTGAAGGTCTTTTGAAGCAACAATTATGTTTAGAATTTCAATTTATGTAACCAAACATATCAACTTTTCTCATATTTGTTCATAAAATCAATACTAGAGTAGCTACGAGGTCACAAAGTGTATCAGTGATGTTATATAAATATAACCTTTTAATTCTTTCTTCATTTTGTAGCGCCTATAGGTCCGGGTTAAGTCGTCATTCGTCAAGTGAAGTGCAGCAATATAATCATGAAAAGTAAAAAAATATGTTAAAATTGTGTCAGATTATGTTATTTATATCCATGTATGTATGTGTATATTTTTTGTCTGTGAATGTCAATGTAAAGTTTGATGTTTCTGTGCATGTCTTTGTATGTCTGTGGATGTCTGTGGATGTTTGTGTATGTCTGTGTATATCTGTGTATGTCTGTGTATTCTGTGGATGTCTGTGTATGTCTGTTTTTGTCTATGTAGGTCTGTGTATGTCTGTGTAAGTCTGTGTATGTCTGTGTATGTCTGTGTATGTCTGTGTAGTTCTGTGTATGTCTAAGTATGTCTGTGTAAGTCTGTGTAGTGTGTATGTATGTGTATGGCTGTGTATGTCTGTGTATGTCTGTGTGTGTCTGTGTATGTCTGTGCATGTCTGTGTATGTCTGTGTATTTCTGTGTATGTGTGTATATGTCAATGTATGTCCTTGTATTTCTGTGTATGTCTATGTATGTCTGTGTATGTCTATGTATGTCTGTGTATTCTGTGAAAGTCTGTGTATGTCTGTGTATATCTGTGAAATTCTGTGTAAGTGTGTGTATATCTGTGAAATTCTGTGTAAGTGTGTGTATGTCTGTGTATGTCTGTGTATATCTGTGTACGTCTGTGTATGTCTGTGTATGTCTGTGTATGTCTGTGTATGTCTGTGTATGTCTGTGTATGTCTGTGTATGTCTGTGTATGTCTGTGTATGTCTGTGTATTTCTGTATATGACTGTGTATGTCTGTGTATGTCTGCGTATGTCTTTGTATGTATGTACGGTGCTGGTGTGTCAGGAACACAGAAAGAGAGCTGACAAAAACATGGTTGAACAATAACAATAAATTAAACCATCACCAACAGATTTGGTTGCAAGCTTTTAAATTAAAACTTTTCCCCAAATTGAAAATTTTTCTTGAAACATTAATAATTACATGTTTTGGAAAAACATCAAATATAAAAAATATTTCATTAAAAGTTCCTGTGCTTGATAATTTAGCTTTTGGCAAAAATAAAACGCAATTTTGTGTAAAATATATAAAAAGTTGTTATGTTTGTTTATTTTATCCTTTTAGTACTTAATGCTGATTCTATTTTGAATATCATGATTACGCCAACTACAGGGTGTCCCAAAAAACATGGGAATTCAGTGACGAATTGTATATCGTCTTTGTTATGAATTAGTATTATATTACCTAATTTCAAAAGCCATAATATTATTATGTCTGCTAGAGTTTATTTTATGAAAAGGGTAAAAGACTGTAAAGATGTGTCTATAATGTCTCCGCAAGATGAACAGTGAAGACGGACAAGTTCACTCTGTTTGTGTTCTGCAATTTTCTTGTTTTACTAAGTACAATCGTATGCAGACAAACAAAAACAAACAAAATATGAACATAGCAGACGAAACTCTTACAGATTACAGCTTTCTCAGTAGGTATCAGTAAACTAAATCAAAGAATTATTTAAAAAGACGATATCGAATTCGTCACTGAATTCCCATGTTTATTGGGACACCCTGTATCCCCCCTCTAGTTTTTTTTAAACATAAGCGAAAAGAGCCAAACAATTTTGATGCCTATAGCTCATAAAAAGTTCTTCAGGAAAGATATATCTTAAAACATGCTAAATTTCTATCTAAAACTGTTATATATGTAAAACAAAATATTATCTATTATTTGTAAGCGTAATTTCAAATAACCCTCTATACAAAGTACATATATCTATGCAAAGTACATATAGTTATACAAAGTACATATATAGCTATGCAGAGTACAAATATCTATGCAACGTACATATAGCTATGCAAAGTACATATATCTATGCAAAGTACATATAGCTATGCCAAGTACATATATAGCTATGCAAAGTACATATAGCTATGTAAATAGAAAAACGGTACAATTTAAAGCTTTGTCGAAATAAGAATGAATTAGTTATCCATGTTTTTGTTTTTTAAAACTGTTTTTTTTTAATTGCGATACGTACGAAAGTTACTTGCGCACTTTTCTCTTATAATAGGCAATGGGGAAATTCCATAGATAAATAAATAAACATAGATAGCTTATGTACGCAAAATCACCAAGAATTATACAGTCTGCGAACTCATACTTCTAGGGGTCAAAGTATACTTCAATGATAATCGGGGTGGATTGATGTTTTAATGGATTTAAAATAACTGATCCGGGAATGGAACTATTTGAACAATAATATTTCACTGAGCAATATATCATATTGACGAGAACTAAAGAAGGACATGAGAAGGACTAAACTAACTTAAATTTCTCTCTACAGAACTCATGTACACCACAAGTCCTCAATGACATAAGAACAGCCAATGTTCACAACCGACCTATTTAATCTATATAATAGGAATATCTTTAAAACATCTCTGTACATTTATATCTTTCAAGATGAAAAATGTCGTCTTATGCGCAATCTATCTTTATCTATGGTAAATTCCCAGAGTTGATCAGAAAACAACAGTATCTTTCACAGTTTTGATGTATAAAGTGATAACCAGAAAACTCTGAAATAGGAAAACGACTTTTAAGCTCAAGTCATGACTTTAAATGATGAAGCATGGGACACAGCAATTGCGCAGTGTAAAATATTTCACTTATAATAAGTGATTATATATAAGTTTCTAGTAACACTCTTTGCTTTGAGAGACCATCAAATTATTGCTTTAAAATCTCCTATTTACGAGTTTTCTGGTTATCACTGTATTTGAGCACCCTATGCCTGATTATGCTAAGTAGTAAAGTAGGAGGATACAAGTATATATACAAGGATACATGACTCTGTATCTCCGATAGATTAGTGTAGAAAGAGTAGATACTTAAATACGATACTAGTGTCACTGTATATGATGAAACATATACACTTGACACTTCCCCATTACTTATCTCAATCTTGCATGAATACAGGGTTACCCACAAAGAATGAGAAATTTATGACGACCTTAAAACGCTTTAAATAAAACAATTTAAAAGTTGTATTTTAGGTTCTGCCTAAAATATGGTAAACTCATGGTATAATGCTTATTGCAGTAAAGATAAATACCTCCCCTCCTCATCTTTCTACTAAACAATACTTGCTGAGCCCCCTTCAAAGCCAAGGAGAGAAATATTAATATAAAGATTTGTTGGTTTGTAGAATACCCATAATCTGAGAAAATATTTTACTTACAACGAGGTTTTAGTGTATAGAGTGATGATGTACGCTAATCCTTTACTAATTATATAGGCCATCAACTATACCGACAGCGTAATGCATATTTGTTTCTTATAAGTTGATTCTGACCTAACCTATAGTAAATCATTAGTGAACAGTTGTAAGTGTACAGTACAGCTAACTGAGCAAACAGGTAGAGAACTATCATCCCCCCTGGTCCGTACCTATAATATATAAAAATTGGTAAACAGTTGTAAGTTTACAGTACAGCTAACTGAGCACACAGGTAGAGAACTATCATCCCCCCTGGTCCTAACCTATAGAATATCAATATTAGTAAACAGTTGTAAGTGTACAGTACAGCTAACAGACCACACAGGTAGAGAACTATCATCCCCCCTGGTCCTAACCTATAGTAATCAATATTAGCAAACAGTTGTAAGTGTACAGTACTGCTAACTGAGCACACAGGCAGAGAACTATCATCCCCATTGGTTTACTTATCATTTCTTCGAGAAAAGTTTACCGTTAGAAGCAGTTTTAATGTAAAAAAATATTTTGAAATATGAAGTTAAGTAGTAAGTAAGTAATCATTTATTTATGAAAAATAATAAAAACATTGAAAATTAAGTGTTTAAGGAAAAAATATTTGAAAACCTCTAAAAATAAAAGTTGTGGGAGGTTATTTGTATCCAGGTTTAAGTATGCACATAGATCCAGACTGCTAGGTAAAGTTGCGTAAATTTTCTAAACTGGGTCAGCATTAACGCCTTGAACATTTGGTTTTACTTCACAAACCCACTTATACTTATTTGTAGCCTTAGGTATGTACATTTTAGAACTTTTACAGCAATTGTTTTAAGTTTTAGTTTTAAGAAGTATTTGGCAAAACTCTCCTCGACTTCTGCTTGAGAACTTGCAACCTTTGGATGACAGCAAAGTGTTTAACCTAAATGCTTAGATACGTACTTGACAGGATTTTACTGAAGTGTTTATCTTGGAGAACATGATTTTTTTTTATTAAACCTTGTAATGCACATTTTTCTATTTGTTTTGCAAGGTTTAAAATTACAACTTCCTTCCTTGCCTAGCACTAGAACTAGAAACATTAATTATTCTTAAATCTGTAATAATAATAAACTAAAAAAACACCCATTTTTTGCAAGTGATTAACAAACATATTCTGTTTTGTCATGAAGGAAGAATATATAAATGCATATGACCAAAATTTTATTTAAAGAAAAAACAATATTTTTTTAAGTTTTTTCATATGAAGGTAAAACACATTTATAACATTTTAAAAAAGTTTTAAAAGTTTACTTAGAAACACATGAAACTCTTTTATCTATAAAATTTTGATCACTGAAAAATTCAAATATAATATTTACATATTTTTTTTATACATTTATAATATCAAAATATCACAATTAAAGACTCTTCAACTTTAATTTAAACTTTAAACTCATCATACAAGAGGAAACATTGAATTTAGATTGCAGTGCATACAATAAATAGAATTACAGTGTACAAAAAAGAGAAAAGAGTGTCTTTAGATCGCTGTGTACATTAAATAGAAAACAGTATCTTTAGATAACAGTGTACGTTGAATAGAAAAACAGTGTCTTCAGATAGCAGTATTCATTCAAAAGAAAAAGACAGTGTTTTTTAGATCGTAGTGTAAATGAAATAGGAATACAACGTCTTTACATTGAAGTGAACACTGATTAGGAATACAGTGTCTTTAGATCACAGTGTATAACAAATAGGAATACAATGATTTTAGATAGCAGTGTACATTGAATAGAGATAAGTGTTTTAGATCGCAGTGTAAAAGAAATAGAAAATATTGTCTTCAGATCTCAGTTTACGTTGAAAAGAATAAAAGTGGTTTCAGATCGCAATGTACATTGAATAGGGAAAAAAATATTATTAGATTATTAAGAAAACAATTATTATTAGATTGCTGTGTAGAATAAATAGGAATACAGTGTCTTTATATCGTAGTGTATAAGAAATATGAATACAATGTCCTTAGATCACAGTGTTCTTTCAATAGAAATATAATGTCTTAGATCCTAGTGTATAGTAAATTAAAGGTTGCTGTAATATTGTGTACACTTGTCTGCCAGTGTTCACCCTAGGCAATTATAGGCAGGTCAACCAAAAAAATGACGTATATACGCTATGGTATATGATAACTCAATGAAAAATGACGTGTATACGCTATGGAATATGATAACTCAATGAAAATTATGACGTATATACGCTATGGTATAATGATAACTCAATTAAAAATGACGTGTATACGCTATGGTATATGATAACTCAATAAAAAAATGACGTATATACGCTATGGTATAATGATAACTCAATTAAAAATGACGTGTATACGCTATGGTATAATGTTAACTCAATGAAGAATGTATACGCTATATGGTATAATGATAACTCAATAAAGAAGGTATACGCTATGGTATAATGATAACTCTATGAAGAAGTGCCATGTTTACGCTATGGTATGATGATAACTCTATGAAGAAGTGCCATGTATACGCTATGGTATAATGATAACTCTATGTAAAAGTACCATGTATACGCTATGGTTTAATGATAACTCTATGCAGAAGTACCATATGTATACGATATGGTTTAATGATAAATTAATGAAGAAGTACCATGTATACGCTAAGGTATAATGATAAATCAATGAAGAAGTGCCATGTATCCGCTATGGTATATTGATAACTCCATGAAGAAGTGACATGTATACCCTACGGTATAATGATGACTCTATGTAAAAGTACCATGTATACTCTATGGTATAATGATAAATTACTGAAGAAGTACCATGTATACGCTATGGTATAATGATAACTCTATGTAGAAGTACCATATGTATACGCTATGGTTTAATGATAAATTAATGAAGAAGTACGATGTATACGCTAAGGTATAATGATAAATCAATGAAGAAGTACCATGTATACACTATGGTATAATAATAACTCTATGAAAAAGTACCATATGTATACGCTATGGTAAAATGATAAATCAATGAAGAAGTGACACTCATACGCTATGGTATAATTAATGTAAACAAACTTGAGTTTAACCCTGGTCTAGAGATAATTTAAACCTCAGTAAGGTTGTAACAAGCATATTGTTTACTACAGTTACTACATAAGAATAAACCCAATATTTTCCACTCTGTAGTACCCTATATTTTCCACCCTGCATTCTCTATATTTTCCACCCTGTATTCTCTATATTATCCACCCTGTATTCATTATATTATCCACCCTATATTCTCTATATTATCCACCCTGTATTCTCTATATTTTCCACCATGTATTCTCTATATTATCCACCCTGTATTCTCTATATTTCCACCCTGTATTATCTATATTATCCACCCTGTATTCTCTATATTATCCACCCTGTACTCTCCATATTATCCATTCTGTATTCTCTATATTATCCACCATGTATTCTCTATATTTTCCACCCTGTATTCTCTATATTGTCCACACTGTATTATCTATATTATCCACCCTGTATTTTCTATATTATCCACCCTGAATTATCTTTATTTTCCACTCTGTATTATCTATATTTTCCACCCTGTATTCTCTATATTATCCACCCTGCATTCATTATATTATTCACCCTGTATTCTCTATAGTATCCACCTTGTATTCTCTATATTATCCACCCTGTATTCTCTATATTATCCACCCTGTATTCTTTATATTATCCACCCCGTATTTATTATATTATCCACCTTGTATTCTCTATATTATCCACCCTGTATTCTCTATATTATCCACCCTGTATTCTTTATATTATCCACCCCGTATTTATTATATTATCCACCCTGTATTCTCTATATTATTTTACATTGAGATTTCACCACCACCACAAGCTACCTGCATAGAAGGAGTTAGTCACTGCGATATAGTCAGATCATCTCTAGTTTTTATCAACTTAGTTTTAAAAATTATCAAAATTAAACAATTTTTTCTAAATCTATTTTATTGTTCCAGGTTAAAGCAATCCTAAAAAATGAGATTCTTCTGTTGAAAGAGAGTTGAGACGAATGTAAACGAAGAACAAAAACAGATTTTAAAACAATCAGATTAACTTGAAGAATAATTGTGAATTAATTATCAAAATGATACTTTTAAACATCTTCAGTCTTATTCTTCTATCAGCCAGGTATAACTCTTTGTCAAGGGACTGGTCGCTTTACACTACGTTGTACTGAGGAACACAATCATGTTTAACGTCTATATCATTGCATTCTTAGATATGTCTCAAAGCCCAAAAAGATATGTTTGGATAGATATAAGGAATGAAGTGGAATTCTCACAATTTTGTTTACAAATATTGTGTACTGCAGTTTCTGAGAGGAACGTAAATAATGCTCAAAAAAGCTTTGTTTATATTCATCCCAGAAACTGCAGTACACAGATCATGTAAACAAACATATGAATCGCTGATTTCCTAAATTATTCCTTCTTAAAAAATAAAGGTTATTACAGGAAACAAATGTTCAACTAAAGTTAAGATTACAACTTTTTTCGAACAATCAGAAGCGAACAGAATTAAGAAGTTTGTGAATTCGTTTCTTGAATAGCATTTTTTTATCAAAGGAATTTATCTTGCGTGTTTTATAAACTTATTTAAGCGTATACTTTAGGGTTAGCTGTGTTAATAAACGAAATTGGGATTTGGGAGGCCATTTTTAAATAATTCAGCAACTCCTATTGCTTAACTTTTAGCGTATGATTGATTGATTTTCAATTTCATTAGATTTTGTTGTTTTTATTTTAGAATTTCTGAAGGATGCATGATCAAACTACTCCCTGAAGGTATTCAGGTAGAACTTTCTTCAAAACTTTGAAACATATCTAAAGGTTTTTGAGACTTTTGAAGGGTTGAGGGTTTTTTAAATCCAGGAAAAAGAATTAATAGAGCAGGGAAAGCATTTAAGGACACGCACCGCACGCACCTCTGATAATTAACCATTGCTTCATACATTGCGCAAGTCACTTTCTCACGCACCTCTGCCCCTTTAGTAAAAGTAAATACAACCTATATGAAGCATAAAGTCTGACCGCGTCAACCTTGTTGCATCGACTATTCCTGTCCATAGAGCTAGCCACAGTACAAACTTGGACCGGAAAGGTTGACCCGGCTCGGAAATTCAAATGTACTACGGCTGCCCGTGAGGAAGCCTCCGAGTTGTCTTTTGTAATTGTATGTTATTTGTGTAGAGATAGAAAAGCATATGAAAAAGAAATTCAACCATTTTAATGTTTGGGTAAATTTAATGCATGGTTTCAAATATCTGTCGTCTTCATTAATCTAACCATGTATTTAGAATTCGAAACCATGATTGAAATGTCTTGCGTTCCGCTCTCTGTACCCGGTAAACCCTTGTTTAATCAAGGATGACTATAGATATCATTATTTGCATTACGAAAATTGAGTACCGGGTAATTTGAGTGTACACTCTACACATGGCACGATGTGTACAATAACTCCAAATTTCCCTGTACTCCCTTTTAAAGGGAGTGTTTGCAAAAATAAAAGGCTTACGGCGAAAAATAATCGCTTTTGATCGCTATTAATCTTATTTCTATCTGTTGCGTCTATAAGGAGAAAATTGTTAAAAACAACTTAAACTGAAGAATGTAGCGTACATACAAATTCAGAAAGTTGCAATATTCAACTCGGATCGTAAAACAATCTATTGAATTTAAAACAAATCATTCAGATATTACAACCTATATTCATCGAAACGCCGAAATAGTTGGCCGTCAGATGTCTCTCCTCTTGATGCTTTGAATGATTACAAAACGTCGTTTTATGTGCATTGTATATAAAACAAATAACAAATATTATGAAATATCAACTACATACGATTGCGTCGAAAAATAATCAATGACTTAAGATTGTTAAATTGTAATATCTGAATAATTTGTTTGAAATTAAATTGATTATTTTACGATACGAGTCGTATATTGCAACTTTCTGAATTTGTATGGACGCTATACGTTTAAATAATAGAAAAGACGACATTCTACGGCTTCTTATTCAACCAAATTAAGGCGTCGGGTATAAATCCCAATGACTACTAATTAAATCACAAAGCTCTTTGGATACTATGAATTATTTAAGGAATTTTTGTTTGTTTAGCGATCCCTAGAAACAATAAAAACCGATGTTCTTCCTGATATTCAGTACCTGGATCATGCACAAGATAGAACGGTAAATAAACAAATAGTACGCTGCAGTATACTGTACTGTAGTACACTTAGAAAACTGTATCTTGAAAAATATTTACTCGTGAAAACTCTAAAGATTTATTTTCTCTGCAGTGTTCACATTAATTTCGTTTATAAAATAAATAAACCCAAATAAATATCTTAAATAAACCACCAATAAACCCAGGAATATGTATCTAAATATCTTAAATAAACCACCAATAAACCCAGGAATATGTATCTAAATATATCCTAAATAAACCACAAATAAACCCAGGAATTGTATCTAAATTTATCCTAAATGAACCACCAATAAACCCAGGAATTGTATCTAAATATATCCTAAATGAACCACCAATAAACCTGAACCGATTGGCCCAAATATTGTGTGGGACTTCACCAATCACATGACCCCAGGGAAGGTTTATGGATGATCGAAATTTTAAAAAATAGCCTCCAACAAAATTCAAATTTATTAAATTTTGAAAATCCACAAAGTTTTTTTATGAAATCAGTTTCGTTTTTTGTTTTTGCTGTACAATGTACAGGGTGTCTCAAAAAACGGGGAACCCGATTTTCAAGATTGAGACCATTTTTTGAATCTCTTTACAATTTCTGGACCCAATGAGACCAATTTTAGGCTTGTAGATTCAAAAATGAAAATTTTAAAGGCTCCTAAAGTTTCCAAATTTGTTAAAAATAAAAAATAATCTCAGTTTGCACATAAGGGTCTATGTAGACTTGGATTTTCAAGAATGAGACCTGTTTTAATATCTTCATACAAGTTCCGATTCGATGAGCCCAATTTTAGGCTCGTAGATCTAAAAATAGCAATTGTACTGTAATAAACTGTAACGTAACATTGAATATAAAACCGTGCAAACTGAAATTATCTTTGACTTGTTACTTTACTCCAGTTGGAACTTTAGGCGCCTATGAAATTGCCGATTTTAAATCAATCTACAGGCCAAACATGAATTGAAATTCTTCATAGATTCTATCTTTATAATTCCTACTCGGACAGTGTAAATGCTTCAAATGTGAGCTTGAATAAAAGTTTCTATTTCTGTCACTAATTGAAGTTGAGGAAGCTCCAATTGTGAGCTTGAATAAAAGTTTCTATTTCTGTCACTAGACGGAGTTTAGGAAGCTTCAAATGCAAGCTTGGATCAAAGTTTTAATTTCTGTCACTATAGATGGAGTTGAGGGAGCTCAGTCAAGTTGAATTAAATGCCGAGGCTAGCTGGTTAGCAGCAATCAAGAAGAATATTGCTCTCCAATCCTTGTACTCTAATGTTATAAAGGTATAGTGTTTTTATGAACTAAAATCAAACCCCATATTACTAAAACAACTGTAAACTACGGTTCATTTTAACTACGGGACCGACTGTAAAGCAGCTAGAGCAAGCTGTCTAGTATTCAGTTAGACAAAATAAGGCAAAACAGGACGGTACACCAAATGAATCAGCCTCTCTAGGGAGATTGTAGTGATAACATGTTTAAAAGTTTTAGCTTAAAAATGAATATTTATGTTTAATATCTAGGAGCTCCTGAACTCGGTAACAAGGTCGGCTGGTTGGATGCTCTTTGGTCTGGTGAGTTTAACGCTTGTTAAGGGAATGCTACTCAATTCCTTGATCTATTTGGCTGAAAGGGACTGTTCTTGTAATTTCAAGTGACCTTCAGTTTAAAAGAGACATGTCCGATTCATCATGGTCCCCTTTAGAACTTTACCTGAGCTGAAAACTTTTGAATGGAATATCCTTGATCCCGATCGGTTAATTAATCTGGAAATTAATAACCAGAGAAGAACAAGCATTATTTAATCTGAGCTGGGAACTTTTGAATGGTGGATATCGGGATTGATGCTTGATCCACTCTTTTTCTTAATCTCGAGATTATAAAAGGCTTGTTCTCCTGTGTTGTTAATCTCCAGATTAATTAACCGATCGAGATTAAGGAAATCCCATTCTAAAGTTTTCAGCTCTGGTCAACAATAAGGAAGATATTAGCGTTTTTCTAGCTTAGACGGTGTTCAATTCTGACAGTTTTCGACAGTATTGCGTAAGTCACTTTAGAAAATCACAATTTTCAAAGAGAGAGAGGATTCTGGATATCGCATGCCTTCTTGATCCGACATAGTTTTTACATGCTTGATTGTTTAATACTTCTTAAATATGAAGAGAAAGAGTGATAGAAAAATGTGTGCAGGGATGAGTACAAAGCAAAGTATAAGTACATTTAAGATGCATTTATATTTATTGTTTTTCAATTTTTAATCCAATTTTCTTTTGAAGAGTATTAAACAACCCAAAACGGATCCTTTTATAAACATGGTAGAATTTGTTTTTATTTCAGGTTCTGTACGGTGATATTGGAGCATTTAATCAAGTGAAGCGAAGACGACGTGAAGTGAAACCCGCTCAGGGTCCCAGAATAGCTGATAGGGTTGCAGACATAGTTCTTCGCAACTTGGAAAAGTATAACCGAACCTGAATAACCTATATCCACATCATATTAGGAGTTTTCAAAGGAGTTAAGTCTTTGCAACAAACTAAACTTTTCTACTCTCTTTACATTCGCATTCCCATGCCGTGAACCTTAAATATTTATTAATTCTGTTGTATCAAATAATTCAAATTTTAAATATCAGTGGTTTACAGAAACAGATTGTAATTACGGGGATTAGAAAATTTAAGTTTGTTGCAAAGACTTTTTTCTCTTTACTTTACTCGAAGAACCCTACATTTTGGCTTGAAAATTTAATATATCTATTGAAAGTGAAAAACTATAAAAAAAATCTAGTTTGTTTAACCAGAGCTGGGAACTTTAGAATGGTGGATATCGAGATTAATGCTTAATATCATCTCTTTTTTTCAATCTCGAGACTAACCTGATCTTTTATTTGAATCCTGAAAAGTTTATAAAATTCAACCAACTGCAAAGTCGCGTATATGAAGCCGATAAATTTGAAATTTTGCGCACCACTTAAAGGGACTGTAAAGGAAAATTGAAAGGGGGTATAGGCTGAAAGCTAATCACTTTAGCTCTTGATCGCGACCCATGAAAGTTTTATCTGATGTTCCTGTCTCGAGAAATTGATATAAAACTGTGATAAAATTATACGAAAGTTCATATATGTAAAATTCAGAAAATCTTAAACTTAAATCACGTGACCAGAACTATCACCAATGGCAGAGCAGTATACTGGTCACGTGTCTCCGCCTGTATCACGTGACCACTTTACTGCATTGCCATTGGTGGAATTTCTGGTCAAGCAATACTAACCTATAAATAATATTATGAGTAAAATCTATAGAAAATAGAAATAACAAATATAAAATTAGAATTGGAGTAAACCTAAGTTACAATTAGCTTTCTCTGGGATATCATCGTTTTCAGGTTGGTTGCATATTTGCTGAATTTGATCTTTTTAAACCCACTACTTTTATACAAAATTGTATATATATTAATTTTCGTATAAATTTGACAAAGTTGTAAATCAGTTTCTCGAGATAGGAACATCAGATATAACTTTCATGGGTCGCGATCAAGAGCTAAAGTGATTAGCTTTCAGCCAATACCCCCTTTCATTTTTCCTTTAAAGTCCCTTTAAAATTGATATAATTAATATACAGAAACGGGAAAAACTCTTAATTTAAAAAACTGGTTTTTGATTTTTCTCTTATTTATTCAAAAAAGAGTGGATTAAGAAAGAAATCAAAAGTGTCCACATTGGATATTCGGATGAAGCAGTCGGGATTAATGGTATCCCATTCTAAAGGTCCCAGCTCAGAGCTTAAAACTTTAAAATTAATCCTAATTTCTAAATTTGTTAATTTACTATCGACACTGATGATTTTCTGCTTAATCATCTCTTCTGTCTATTCCTTCTAGATTGCACCAAACACAGTTATTTCGTAGTTCTCTCATTGATTGCGCAGTTGCACGGGCAACATTTTAAAATTTCTTGGCTTCTAATTGGCCGTCTGGAATTTTGCATAATCCACTCTATTGGTTGAATTTTATACACTTTCAAGGATAAAAACTAAAGATTAACTTAATCTCAATATCCAAAATTTTTAAGTTTTCCACTCTGAACAGAAAAAATTAGCTTTCCAACATGGTATGGCTCAATATGCAAGATTATCGTTTTCTTAAAAACGTTCTTAAAAATTTCTATTAAAGAGTAAGTCACAATGAATTTGAAACAAGCGACATTAACAATTTTAAACATTTTCGATTTTTGCGAGAACAATTTCAGACGTACTATTTTATTTAAATAAATACAAGTTTATAAACTTTGGATTTTCAAAATGTTAGCCATGTTTTTTTTTCAGATTTAAAAAGGGTTGTCAAAATTGTATATAGTGGAAAGGGCGTATTGATTCCTCATAGAACACTGCCTTTCATTAACAATTTAAATCCAAAGACAATATTTAATTCGTCTCGTATTTCCCAATTTCCTTGAAACACCCTGTAGCTAAATTGTTGTAAGTAAAACCAGGAAAGATCTCAAACTGAATAGTATTATTATTTAATGATATATTTAAGTGTTCGGCGTTAATATCAATACAATGAAGTCGAATTCTCTTTTTAAGTTTTGATTTCTAACAAATTTGATAAATTAAAAGTTTAGAAGCAAACAAGGAGGAGTTGTTAATTGACAGCTTTTCTATGTTTCCATGTTATGGGTATCCATGATGTTTGAAAGCTTGGTAGAGTTTACATCATAATCGAATATCGTCCAGAGCTGAAAACTTTAGAATGAAATATCCAATTGTCTGATCACGTTGCTTCTCTGGAGTTTAAATTCATGTGGAGAACAAGCAATATTTAAACTGGATATTAAGAAAAAGAGTGGTTTAAGCCTTAATCCTGATATCCACCGTTCTAAAGTTTTCAGCTCTGATTGCATTGATATATACGATACCGACTGTACTAAAATATTTATTTCATTTTTAGCAAAAGGATAGCAAAAATGATAGTGAAATTAAAAACGAAAAAATATTCTTTTCTAAATATATTTTATGTAAACTATTACTAATTATCCATGTTGAAAAATGTAACAAACAATTAGAGAATACTGAGGTCGAAACTACTGTGTCCCTGGATTAAAATTATCCCTGCAGGGTAGAACCACCACGGGATATCGGAATTTGGTTAAATTAGTCCACAGGTCTGCAAAACATGGAAATCAATCCAGAAACTCAAAAGTTTTGACTACTGTTCAATAAAAATATAAAAAATGGAAAAAGTAAATTTCTTTTGTCATGAAATTTACGGATAATTATTTACTTTGCTTTGTTTTGTTTTGCTTAATAATTATCTCATGTTGAGATTTATAAATACTGTTATGGTTGTTACTCAATATCGTTTAAATAAAGATTAAAGAAGAGAAGAAATATAGAATAATGTAAAATTGTATAATTCCACTTTCATTCTTGAAAATTTTGGTTCGCAGACTGCGAAATTAAAGTTTTGCACATTCAAGCGGAACCTATTCTCTGCGAATTGGAAAGTTCAAAATGCATCCAGTCAAGTTCAAATATACTGGATTATATATTGGAGTATACTGGAGTATATATTGAAGCATATATTTGAGTTTACTGGAGTATATTGGATTATATTGGAGTATATTGGATTATAATGGAGTATACTGGTATATTGGAGTATATTCGAGTACATTGGAGTATATATTGGAGTATATATTTAAGTTTACTGAAGTATATTGGAGTATATTGGAGTATATTGGATTATTTTGGAGTATGCCGGTATATTGGAGTATATTGAAGTATATTGGAGTATATTGGAGTATATTGGAGTATATTGGAGTATACTGGAGTATATTGGAGTATATTGGATTTTATTGGAGTATATTGGAGTATATTGGAGTATATTGGAGTATAT